>NW_025896065.1:2588676-2591825 GCF_002878395.1 Capsicum annuum | reverse complement strand
CTATCCATCCAATGACAAGTAACGGTTAAATAATCATTTTTATTTAACCGTTACTTGTCACTGGATGGATAGTAATTTTGTGATGCAAAAACGTATTCTTGCTTTTTTATATGATGAAGATCGTAAACATACTGGAGATTTTATTGCTGATTCTATTGTCCAAACCATGTGCGATGCCAATAAAAGCGAGCATCGGAAATACAACATCAACATCCAGTTCTAGTAATACTGATTTGTTACCTATGTTTTTGGTTACATTATTTTTCAATTCTCATAATGAGATTAACAACATGGGTTCATAAGAAGTTTAACTCAACCTTGAAGTTAGAGACTTCGTGCTGATAACGTGTTATAAAATAATAAAGAACAAAGAAGAAGAGTAGAGAAAGAAGAGAGAGTAATTCTTATTTCTTCTCTTGAGGGATTTTTGAGGTGTCATCAGATTGAGAATACAATGAACAAAACCCCTTTATTTATAGGGAAAAATACTCCTAGTTTCTGACTAAAAAACATATACTTCAAATCCTGATAGATATCAACTAGATCTTATTAGATCTTGATAGACATTCACTATAATGTAAATACATTTATAATGATATTTTATTTATAAATTATATATAGATAATTATAATATATATATAAAAAATTTATCAGTTCGGTTTGATTATTTTCACAGTTTTTTTAGCAAAATCATAACCAAACCAAATAGCATCGGTTTTTAAAAATTTAAAACCAAATTTAACTAAACCAAACCAAGTGTTAATTTCTTTAATCGATTTGATTTGGTTTACGGTTCGATTTGATTTTTAACCAAACCCATGAACACCCCTAGTATAAAATTATTTCACGCATTCATTTATCCTCCTTATTTTTGGTATTCATGTTTAGTGGCATAATAAACGTGCACTTTACGCTTTAGTTTGGTTTTAATTTCTATTTACCTGATAGATTTATATTCTCAAAGTTTAGATACATATGCTTATTTGTTTAATTTCATAGTATAAAATTAGTGGGTTGTTTGGTTAAGAAAAAAGCTATTTCAGATAATTAGTTTAAAATTTAGTTATCTCATTATATATATGAAATAATTTATATCATAATAAAAGTTATTTCAAATAATTAGTTTCGAAATTAGTTATCTCATTTTATATATGAAATAATTTATCTCATCATTATGATATAAATAGTGAGATAAATAATTTTTTTACTAACTAATACCTCATATCAAACATGGAATAAAATAGTCATTTATTTTATTTCAAAACTATTTATTTTTTATACCTTCACCGAACGACTTCTAAGTGCTTATTTATAAACATTTAAATTTAAAATTAAAGAATATAAATATCAATTCATGGCAAGTTAAAGAATACATTTATATACTCTATTCGTTCGTCTTTATTTGTTCTAATTGAATTTTTATTTTTACTTTTTATTTTTGACATATTAAGAAAGGATAATGTTTTTTTTTTGTATTTTACACTTAGCATTAATTGCTTTTTCTCCAAATTAATTTCAAGACATAATATAAACATTATTTAATAAAGTTACTATAGTAAAAAAGTCATGTTATTAATTATTTTTTTAATAAATATATTAAGTTAGAATATGAGAAGTAAAAATAAACCAAACAAAACATATGTAATCATCTAAATTGTGTTGTGTTTTGTCACACTTATGGCAAAAATAGGAAAATAGAAGAATAACTGCTAATATTAAATTAACAAAACGTAATACTCAAAGGCTAAAAATTAAAATTTGATCTCAATAGAGAAAAAACATGTTTTTGCCCTGAACTTATCCTTCAAATTCATTTTAGCACTTAAACACTTTAAAGATGTTAAGGGGGATAAATAAATGAAAATTAAGTTTAAGTTCTAATTAAGTTTAAGTTCTAAAATGAGTTTGGAGGACAAGTTTAGGGGAAAGATATGTCTTTTCTCTCATCTCAATAACTTAACACTTTAACTCATTTCTATCATATATTATGGACATTCGACGCTCATGTCACATATAAATTTTGAAAAATATCTAGATAATTATTTTATAAATTAGAATGTTCAATTAACGTAGTGAAGTAGGGCGAAATAATCATTTCATTTTTCCTACACTAGCTAATAAAAATAAGAACTTTGTACACGAAAACTAATTCGAACACGACGATTAGTAAATTAGGGGAGAAATGATGAGAAATTTGACGGTCGATCGGAGTTAGATAAACGACGTCGTGGGGACTGCTTGCTAACTTCTGACTGACCGTTTTCATACTTTACGCATAAGCGTTTATCTTCCCGTGTCCATATTATGGCTGTCAAGTGGTCCGGGCCGGGCCAACCCGGAACTAGCTCGTGTTATTTAACCGGGTTGAGGGCCGGGCCGGGGCCGGGTTGGGGTCTAAGTGGGTCGGGCCGGTCCGGGCCCAACAATAAAAAAATCAAAAACCACCCTAACCCGACCCACTTAACCCAACCCGGTCAAACCCACCTAAACCTGGTCAAACCCGTTTAAAAAATCAGTCAAACCCGATCAAAAATATAAAAATAAACTTTTTTTCAATATACATTATATATACCCACCTATATACATTATAAATACGTTAAACAATATATATACACTATATATATAGTATATACTACATTAGAATTTAAAAAATATATACACATATACACAATTACACATATATACACACCATCCAAATATATATGTACTACTTTAAATTTTAAAGTTTAAATAAAATATACTACAATATATATATATATATATATACACACACATGTATACGTTAAATATACACGTCTATAGAAGATCTATTCACATATATACACTCTAATCTATGTATATGTAAAACTTTAAATGAAATATACTATAATATAAACATTACAATATATATTTGTATAGTTATATACTAATTTATAAAACATATACACATGTATACGTTATATAGACACGTCTATAGAAGATCTATTCACATATATACACTCTATTCTATGTATATGTAATACTTTAAATCAAATATACTATAATATATATTCATTACAATATATATTTGTATAGTTATATACTAATTTATGAAATATATACACATGTATACGTTAAATATACACGTCTATAGAAAATCTATTCACATATATACACTCTATTCTATGTAT
>NW_025896065.1:2552307-2585676 GCF_002878395.1 Capsicum annuum | reverse complement strand
ATATATACCATTCAATATATACACTACCTTAAATAAAAGTATAAAACATATGCTATTTAATATAATAAATTAATAATACTTGATAGTAAATTAATAATGTATTAAAACTAAGTTTTTAATTTCAGTTTGTGAAATTCTGAATTTTCAAAAAAAAATCTTAACCGGCCGGGCCGGGCTAGTTAATCGACGGGCCCAAATCGGGTTGGGTCCGGGCCGGGTTAATCGGGCCCAAATCAAAAACCCAATCGTACCGAGACCGGGACCCCTAAAGCCCTTGGGCTTATCGGGTCGGGTCAATCCGGACCGGTTTAATTATTTGGGCCGGTTCGGGCCGGTTTTAATCGGCCCGTTTGACACCCTTAGTCCATATCCAAAAAAATCTTTTGGTTTTTGGGCATTCGTGTGTTTTTCCAAATAAACAAGTTTATTGTATTACTTTATTCGTGTGTTTTTCCAAATAAACAAGTTTATCATATTACTTTATAATTTGTCTCAAATATTCATACAATATAGTGCCCCATTTATAACCCAACTTGAAAAAACTAAGGCTGCATTTATTTTTATTAAGATTTAGACGTTTAAATTTGGATGCATATTTGAATAATTAAGATATCATCTTTAATTTAAAAATTGAATGGTTAAGATTATTTATTTTTCAATATCTGAATACGCAAAATTTATTTATTTGTATATATAATAAAAAATATAATTTAAATAAAAAATAAATATTTTAAAAAATATTTGATTCAATACAGTAATATTATTCTTTAATTAAAAAAAATATTTATATTTGTTAGTGATAATGAAAATGGTTTGTAATAATGGTGGTAGAGGCGAATTCAGGATTTAGGGTTTATGGATTCCCCATATTAGATAAAAATAAAATCAAATAGTAACTAAGGGGATTTGAACCCGCAATCAAGAGGAACTTTTACAAGTCCCTCTACTCCACTAGACCAACAACACATTTTATTTAGTAAGTTTTACATAAATCTTAAAAAGTTTATCCATATTTACACCTTATCTCAACTTTATTCAAAATCTCATAAAATTCTGATTTTGTGTTTTTAAGATACATATAAGTTAAAAGTGATAAAAGTTGATGATACATCTTAAAAATTAACTAATTAACTTAAATTAAGGAATGTAATGGTAACTACAATATTAAAGCAACAATTTACTCAACCAATCATCTGATTAACTAAAAAAATCTCCTAAAAGACGACATTATGTTACTAATTCAAATTTTTTTAAATATCATCTCCCTATTTAATTTGGAGATTTATTCTTCTTCTCTTTTTATTTTTTTCTTCTACATTAGGGATATCAAATCTTCCAGTAGGATTGCCTGGGTTAGGTGTTTCAAATTTGTCTTTCAAGATACCAAGATCAGTAGCATGGTTGATAGGTCAAAGCTTGGGCAATTGATCAAGAATCTAAGAGAAAACAAACCATATTTCACAAACAACAGATATCCCCCACAACCAAACTGCATCATTGTTGGGATGCTTCATTCTTTATATCGAGAAAATTTCAAGTAGAACAAATTGAACAATGATAAAAAATCTGAATGTACATTTTCGAAGGGACTTGCGATTGATGTGGGCATTGTGGAGTGTTTTTTACGGAACCACCACCAAGGTTCGAACTCATACAATGGGGGGAGGACGACGACGACGACGACGACGACGATGATGATGAAGAAATGAATGATGTGGGATTTTTGTAATTTAACACCATAATTTTCTTTTCTTTACGAGTGATTGATGTATGTCCGTTTGTCTTTGATGGTCCTTATTTAAATAGTTTTACTGTAGTACTTTGGGTAGAAGTTTGAGAGATGCATAATACCTTGTGGATGTAATAGTGTTCTTTAAGGATTTGTTGTTGATAGTTATACTGTTGTGATTGTAGAGATACATACATGTGTTAATAAGAGATACACAACAAGTTTGAGTAAACAAATGTTTGTTGTTTTTTCATGTTAGGGCATCGTCACCTTATGTGACTCTAACAATTAAAATATACATATTATTATGAAAGATACATATATGTATAAGAAGAAATACATTTTTTAAATTCTGTAAGAGATGCACACTACATTATAACAATTTTATATATATCTCTTACTGTACTAATATGATGCCTCTTATTACATGTTACATTGAAGTTATCTAACCAGAGATATATAAATTAAATGTATAATTTACACGAAGATACAAGATGACAAAACTTATCTAATGTATTGAAATATGTATTTGACATCTTTAGACTTGACATTTAACAATCATATAACAAGAGATACATTTTTTAAAGTATGTAAAAGATACATACTACATTATAATAATTTTATATGTATCTCTTACTGTACTAATATGCATGACTCTTATACATGTTACACTGAAGTTATCTAACAAGAGATACATAAAGTAGATGTACAATGTACACGGAGATACAAGATGACAAAATGTATCTAATGTATTTGACACATGTGCATATTTGCAATCAACTTATATATGATAGATATAACCATATTCTTATACAACACAATACTTCTTATAGATAATCAATATGTACAACACTCATAATACTTCTTAATAGAACACTTGGAATATTCAACTAGAATAGTTCAACCGAGATACATATATTTTGGATAACATAATTCATACACTACAATGAGATACATTACAATATATAAGTTAGATTATTGATTGATTATTTACCAGTGAAGCATTACTACGTAACTTGACACATAAATCTACCAGTAGAATAAAAAGTATAAAGATACATTATACTATACAACTTTTGTGTCGAAATACATCACTATAGATAGATTTTAAGAGAGATACATAAGACTATTATATATCTCACTTATAAATTTAACATATTTTCAATAATTAAACTGGTGTAAATTTCTCAATGACGATCTAATCAAAATTTTTAGAAATAACATTAAGTCCTCCAGGAACTTGGCCTCCAGATAACACCACTTCAATTTTCAAGATCTGATTTATCGCAACATTCCTAGAAGCATCAGGCACCAATGATACAAATATTTTTCCGTATAAGCAAGAAAAAAGCTCTGTAATTTCTCTAAAATCAAAAAGAATCAGAAGCTTTGGAAATAGTTGAAGAAGAAAAATTGCACCAAGAAAAAATATGAACGAAAAATCGGCCTCCAGGAATTTGGCCTCCAGATAACACCACTTAAATTTTTAAGATCTGATTCACCGTAACATTTTTAGAAGCATCGGGCATCAATGATATAGATGGTTGTCTATATACGGAAGAAAAAATCTTTGCAAGTTCCTCTGTAATCAAGAAGAATCAGAAGCTTTGCAACTAGTTGAAGAAGAAAAATCACGTCAAGAAAAAATAACAAGAAAATATCATAGTAATCATGCTCGATAGTAAAATCAATGATAATTCATCCCAAAATTTGGAAAATACCGCAATAAGCATGAAAATATGAAAATAAATATGTAATTCAACTTATAATTCACTTGAAATCTCATAATCTTGTAAATGGCAACATTGGGTATGAACCCTAATTTCAATTTCATGAAAAATCATATAAAATAAAATAATTTTGTAATTTAAAATAAGTTTTGGGCACAAGGATGAAAGAAGTATCCTTGTTCATAACCCCACATACCTTGATTGAAGATTAGATGAAGAAACTTGATCTATTGATTTCTATTTGAGTTCTTGAAGATGGATCCTTGATTATCTTACCTTGGGAATCCTCAATCTTAAGCTTTCTTGGAGAAACTATGGTGGAATTTGATTTCTTGGAGAAGGAGCTTTGAACTCTAGGATTTTTATTTGAGAGAAAAATTGATGAATATAAGCCTAAAGTGCTTAGAATAGACTTAAATCTTATGTTTGGACGGATTGGGGGCTTGGGTATTGACCAAAATACCCTTTTTAAAGTCTCAAACGGAACTGAAAAATGATAAAAAATACAATTTATTGTGCCACTGCGACGCGCCACTATCGCGGTGGCTCATTAAAAAAAGGACGAATGGGAACTGGGCTTTCTTCATGACTCAGAGCTATCGTGGTGCCCTATAATTTTTTCCATTTTGGCCACTGACGCGACGCGGCAACATCGCATTGGTCAACTGGATTTTGATAAATGGGAATTTAAACCTCTCCGCAATGCCCCGATATTGCGGAGGTCTACTGGAATTGACAATTATGAATCGTGCCTTCACCGTGACGCGCTGAGAGTCCAGATGGCACACTGTTTTACTAAAAATGCTCTAATTTCTTCATTGAGTGTCGAAATTGGGCGAATTTGGTATCGATGGAAAGCTTATCGTTGAAATAAATATTATTCATTTTGGAAGCTATCTTTTAACATTCTAGGAACAAATTTAAGAAAAAAATACGGGGTATTACAATGACATGGTACATTAGGTCATAGTAATATTGCTTCTCATAAAAGACTTAATAAAATAAAATTAATTCCTGCAGTAAATATTGACAATATTTTTAAATGTTCTGTGTGTATTGAAGCAAAGCATTCCAAGAAACCTTTTAATTATGTTGCTAGTAAAAAGACTGAATTACTTGAACTAGTACATTTAGACTTAGTAGATTTTAAGAGCTCTGTTAACAAAAGTGGAAAGAAGTATTACATGAATTTTGTTGATGAATTTTCTAGGTACACTAAGGTATACCTCCTTAAATCTAAAGATGAGGTTGAAAAAATATTTTTAAAATTCAAAGTAGAAGTAGAAAAATCAATTAGACAGAAAAATTCAGAGATTTAGATTTGATAGAGGCAGTGAATACAGTACTAAAATTCTAAAAGATTTTTGAGAAAAAAAATGATATTATCCATGAGTTTAGTGCTCCTTATACTCCCCCAGAAAATAGTATAGCCGAACGAAAGAATATAACTCTTAGGAAAATGTTGAATTCTATGCCTTTAAACTCAGGTCTACCTGACTATATGTGGGGAAAAGCTGCCTTGTCTACATGCGATATTCTTAATAGAGTCACTCATAAAAAGTTAGACGAGACCTTATATGAGTTATGGAAAGGGTTTGCCCCTAACTTGAAATTTCTTAAAGCGTAAGGGTGTTTGGCTAAGGTTGGTCCACCTGATTTTAGACGGGTAAATGTAGGCTCTAAGACTTTTGACTCTATATTTATTGGTTATGCTCAAAATAGTGTTGCTTATAGATTTATGTCATTAAATGATTATTCTATTTTTGAATCTAGAGATGCAAAATTTTTTGAGCATGTTTTTCTTTTAAACAATGGTGTGCCTAGTGATGTGTAAATAATACTTCTATATCTATGTCTGTTAACTCTCATGTTATGTCTGGATCTGATATTATTGCTAAAGAGCCTAAAAATGAACTTAGAAAAAGTAAAAGATGTGGAACTGAGATTAATTTTGGTCCTTATTTTATCACCACTTTTTAACTGAGGATTTTCATATCGATACTTTAAATGATGAATTAGTGTTTATCTATTTAATAGAAGAAGACCCTAAGACATGATGAAGCAATGAGTTCAATAAATACGATATTTTGAAAAGAGACTATTAAAAGTGAATTATACTTTATAGTCTCCAATCACACTTGAGACTTGTATAATTTTCCTAAAGGTTGTAAACCTATAAGTAGTAAGTAGATATTTTTGAAAAAAAATTGAGGCATGATGGTACAATTGAGACATATAAGGCTAAACTTGTGATTAAGGGTTTTAACCAAAAGAAAGATGTTGATTATTTTGATACTTATTCTCCTATGACTAAAATATCGACCATTAGGACTCTTATTGCTCTAGCCGCTATTAATAGTTTAGTGGTACCATAAATGGATATCAAAACTACATTTTTAAATGGTAATTTAGAGGAAGAGATCTATATGACTCAACCTAAGGGTTTTGACGTCCCAGGACATGAGGATAAAGTATGTAAATTGATAAAGTCCTTATATGGACTTAAGCAGATACCTAAGTAGTGGTGTGCAAAATTTAATTTCACATTAATGAATAATAACATTGTTGTTAATTCATCAAATACCCATGTTTATTCTAAAATGAAAGGATCAGATTGTGTGATTATATGTTTATATATGAATGACATGTTAATCTTCGGCCCTAATGTGAATGTTGTAAATAAGATTAAGAAATTTTTATTTTTTAAATTTGAAATGAAAGACCTTGGAGAAGCTAATGTGATTTTAGGGATTAATATCAAAAGAACTATTAATAGATTCTTTTTGTGTCAGTCTCATTATATTGAAAAAATGTTGAAAAGGTTTGATTGTTTTGATGTAATTTCAATAAGAACTCATTGTGATCCTATCATACACTTGAAAAAAATAAAGATTTCAGTGTTTCTCAAACTGAATATGCTAAAATAATTGGGAGTGGAATGTTTTTCATGAACTATACTCAGCCTAATATAGCTTATGCTGTTAGTAGATTGAGTAGATATACTCTTAATGCTAGTAGTGAACACTGAAATGTTCTTCATCGCTTGTTAAGGTATCTAAGAGGCTCTATGGACTGGTGTTTGTAGTTTAATAAATTTCCTACCATTTTAAAAGATTTTTTTAATTCTGTAATGCCCCAAAAATGGGTCCTGAGACATCATACGGTGTTCGAGACTACGAGTAGCCTCAAGCTAACCCTATAAGCCTTCTACTAAATTTGAAGCTTATAATAAAGTAAATGTAGATATATAGTCAAAGCTAAAATGCAAAATTCTGTATGAGATAAGGTGAAACTGTCTAAATATAATATCTGAAAGTATTGAACTCAAGAATCTAGTAAATCAATACTGGAAATCTGAAAATATCTAGCATTCTGACAAGCCTCTACTACTAATAACTAGAGAGCCACTGGGACAAATCCCCAGTTGTCTCGAACTATCGGCGAATACTGAATCATCTATACTAGTAAGCTAAAAAACTAAATAACTGGGTCCCTAAACTATGAGAACTCACCAACTATTGGTATGCAGATAGAGATGCTCAAAATCATTCACGCTGCTGAAACTGAGCACTTGAACCTACATTATGAGATAATGTAGCACATAGACGAATGCACAAGTAATCAATATCTCAATATTATTATAAATTTGTAAAAGAATGCATGCTAAATGTAGATGATTCACATAAGCTGGAATATCTAAAAACTGAAAATCATAAGCATGAATAGCAAAACATGTTGCATAGATCTAGTGAGTCATAACATTTAGTTTTAAAAAGCTGTACTTGTATTCTATCTTTAAATCATGCTGTCTAAGTGTAGAAAGGAATCACTTTTATATCTGAAATCTGAAAGCTGACATCTGTAACTAATGCCTCATATAAAGCAATAGCTGAATAAAATTTGTGAGCCTTTACACTTAGTTTCTAAAAGTTTTTTTGTTATTCTTTACTCTTTTTTGTAAGTTGTAGGGAGGTTCTTCTAACCGACATACACTATGTGAGCTATCATAGTGTCCAACATCTAGTTCCCTTATGGAAAAACCTCACGTTGGGGAGAGGTATCATACTCTTGCCAAGGAGTATAACCTAATCTAAGTGATCACATCTGTATCTATCATCCATATAGAAATGAGAATAATTTGATAATCTAAACCTATGTTGGCTCGTAGTTTGGGGCATGTGAACATACCTAACACGGTACTAAATACTACTCCCTTTAATTGTATGCTCATTCGGTAGGAAATCCATTTTAAAAACTAATATAAGGGTTTACAATGAAAACCTCTTGTAAATTTATTTTTACAGTAAACTGTAGCTAAATCTATAAAGTGGATTTCATATCTAAGCTGAGATCAAAAGATCAAATCTTTGTTCAAAATCTGAATATAACAAGTCATGGGATGCTTAAAAGCATAATCTTCTTGAAATAACAACATTCAAACTAGGGCTAGTAACCCATGCATCTATTTTATGTCAAATCATCATAAAACTCATGCTAAGTAATGAAAATATTGATAATTTAAGTCTAAATCTGGAAATTTCTAAAATACGGATGAAAATACAAAAGTAGTCATGCAATTTAACATCTAATTCACTTGAAATCTCATAATCTTGCAAATAAC
The DNA here is from genome assembly GCF_002878395.1 of Capsicum annuum. Taxonomy (NCBI): domain Eukaryota; kingdom Viridiplantae; phylum Streptophyta; class Magnoliopsida; order Solanales; family Solanaceae; genus Capsicum; species Capsicum annuum. The sequence goes on along the minus strand of NW_025896065.1, from coordinate 2,577,596 downwards.
AATATTGGATATGAACCCTAATTTGAAACTTGTGGGTAATCATATAAAATCATGTAACTTTGTAATTAAAAACTAGTTTTGGGCACAAGGATGAAAGAATTATCCTTGTTGAAAATCCCACATACCTTAATTGATCATTAGATGAAGAAACTTGAACTTTGAGTTCCTATTTGTGCTTTTGAATATAGATTCTTGAAGTTCTTGAATTGATAATCTTTAATTTTGAGCTATCTTGGAAAAAGAATGGTGGAATTTGGATTTATTGGGGATGAAGGTTTGATGTTCTAGGGTTTTTTTTGAGAGAAAGTTGATGAAAAGTGAGCATAATAAACTTAGAATAGGTTTAATCCTCTGTTATTCACAATTTGGGGGCTTGGAAAAAGACTAAATTGCCCTTTTAAAATTTTAATCGGAACTGGAAATCTCAATTTTGCCTCCCACCACGACGCGCCTCTATCGCGGTAGCTTACTGGAAAAAGGACGATCACCATTTCGACCTTTGGCGCGATGCGGCGTAATCACGTTGTGTCACTAGAAAAGGACGAGTGCTATGTTGCACTTTACCGCGATGTGGTGTCTGTCTAATTAGGAATTTTGGTGTGATACAGGCTAATCGTGATGAGCTACTAGAATGGGATGAATGAGAACTGGAGCTTCACCACGACGTAGGACAATCGTGGTTCTTAATTCAAATGGGACAATTGCAAATCTGTCCTTCAGCGCGATGCAGTGCTTATTGCGGTGATATACTACTTTCACTAAAATTGCCATAACTTCTTAACCGAGTATCTAATTAAGGCAAAATTGGAATCGTTGGAAAGCTAATTCAATTATCTACATATTGAAGGGTCTAAAGCTGGAAAATTCTACTCATATAAAGAGTTCTTCATTTTTTAAAGTTAACCCTTGACATTCTAGGAGTGAAACTGAGCAAAGAAAAGTATGGGGTATTACATCATCTCCCCTTTGGGAATATTCGTTCTCAAATGAGACTAGTTAAACTGAAGATTCTGAGGAACTGATCTAAAACAACTACATGAATGAATCTAAAACATACTGAGCAACTGAACTAATCTGTGAGTGCATGAATTTACATGAAAATAACTATATAGCTGAATCTGAGACTGGAAAAGAACTGAATTAAGGAAGACTGTTACCTTCGACTGAATCTGAGTTTGTGGAGAAGAGATGAGGATACTTGGTATGCATGTCTACTTCTGTTTCCCAAGTATCACTCTTAACCGACTTATTTTTCTATAGAACTTTGACCAAGGGAACTTCTTTGTTCCATAGTCTACGGATCTGATGATCAAGAATCTCTACTGGAACTTCTTTGTATGAACAGCTGAATCGTCCATGCACTTCTTCAATAAGGACATATAGAACATTGGATGAACTGATGATAAGTATGAGGGTAGCTCAAGCTCATACGCTACCTTCCCCATGCAACTCAAAATCCTTTAGGGGCCTACATATCTGGGGCTAAGCTTCCCCCTTTTGCCAAATCTCTTCACCCCCTTTATGGGTGAAAACTTCAAATACACAAGATTATCTACTTCAAACTCAAGATCTCTTCTTATTACGTCTGCATAAGATTTCTGACGACTCCAAGCTTCTTTTAATCTCTCTCGAATCAACTGAACTTTATCCATGGCTTCAAACACCAAATCTGGCCCAATAAAAGCGGCCTCATCCACTTCAAACCAGCCGACTGGTGATCTACATCTCTGACCATGAAGAGCTTCAAACGGGGCTATCTGAATACCATAATGGTAACTGTTATTATAGGCAAACTCAATCAATGACAAGTGGTTATCCCAACTGCATTTGAAATCAAGAACACATGCCCTCAATATATCTTCTAAGGTATGAATGGTCCTCTCTACCTGACCATCTATTTGTGGATGCAAAGCTGAACTGATATAACCTTGGGTACCAAAACACTTCCGAAAGGCTTTCTAAAACTAATAGGTAAACTGAGTATACCTATCTGAGATAATGGGTAAGGAGACTCCGTGCAATCTAACCAACACTTTGATATATAGCTTAGCATAATCTTCAACTATGTAGGATGTGTGAACTGGCAAGAAATGAGCTAATTTAGTCAATCTGTCTACTATAACCCAAATTGAATCATGCTGATGACGCGAATGGTGTAACCCTATCACAAAGTCTATGTTCACCTCTTCCTACTTCCAATTGGGAATTCCAAACTCCTTCAAAGTGCCACCAGGTCTTTGCTACTCTACCTTAACCTCTTCATAAGTTACATACTTAGCTACAAATCCTGCGATATCTTTCTTCATACCACTCTACCAATAGACTTCTCGCAGATCGCGGTACATCTTGGTGGCTCCTGGATGAATGAAATAATGCACACCATGCGCTTCTTCCATAATCCATTGCCTCAAATCATCAACACATGACACACACAATCTACTCTAGTATCTCAACACACTATCTCCTCCTTAGGAGAAAACCTTTTCCTTTTGGTCTTTTACTGACCTTCAACTTGACCAAACTAGAATCCTTATCCTGCTTCTCTTTCACTTTAGAAACTAGAGAAGATTCTAAACTAATCTGAACCCAAACGTTACCTTTAGCTGAGTCAACCAACCTCACACCCAATTTAGCTAACCGTTGAACTTCCTAAACTAGTTCTCTCTTATCATTCTCCATATGAGCAACACTGCCCATAGATAATCTACTAAGGGCATCTACCATTACATTGTCCTTTCTAGGATGATACCATATATTCATATCATAATCCTTCAACAATTCTAACCACTTTCTCTGACGAAGGTTTAACTCCCTCTGAGTAAACACATACTGCAAATTTTTTTGATCCATCAACACATCAACATTCACCCCATAAAGATAGTGACTCCAAATTTTCAATGCAAACACAACAGCAGCTAACTCAAGGTCATGGTAGGGTTGTTCTTTTCATGAGGCTTAAGCCGTATAGAGGCATAGGCTATAACCTTACCTCTCTACATTAGAACATAACTCAAACCAATTCTAGAAGTATCACAATAGACAGTGAACCAATCTGTACCATTAGGTAGCGCTAAAACTGGGGTTGAAGTGAGTCAAGTCTTCAACTTCTGAAAACTCTTCTCACAGGAATCTGACTAGTGAAACTTAACTTTATTTTGAGTCAATCTAGACATAGGGGACACAATAAAAGAAAAACCCTTAACAAAGCATCTATAATATCCAACTAAACCCAAGAAACTTTGGATGTCTGATGGAGAGATAGGTCTAGGCCAATTTCTTACTGCTTCTGTTTTTTGGGAATCAACTTTAATGCCATCACTGGAAATAATATGATTGAGGAAAAATACTTATCTTAGAAAAAATTCACATTTGCTAAATTTGGCGAACAACTAGTGATTCATAAGAGTTTGGACCTTACTTGCACCTTCGAGTCGGTCAAATAATTCATCAATCCTAGAAAGAGGATGTTTGTTTTTGACTATGACTTTATTCAGCTGACGATAGTCAATGCACATTCGCAAAGAACCATATTTTTTTTGCATGAATAGGACGGGAGTGCCCAATGAAGAGATACTGGGCCTTATGAAACCTTTATCTAATAGATCATTAAGCTGCTCTTTTAACTCTTTAAGCTCGGTTGGAGCCATACGATAAGGAGAAATAAAGATAGGCTGAGAATCTAGGATAAGTTCAATACCAAATTCTATTTCCCTATCGGAAGGTACCTATGGAAAATCTTCAGGAAAAATATTAGGAAATTCATTGACTACATTAACTAACTGAACTGTTGGCATCTCAAACTTAGTGTCTTTGACTCAAACTAGATGATAGATATACCCTTTTGATATCAACTTTCTGGCTTTAAGATAGGATATGAAATGACTTTTGAGAGACACTAAATTACCTTCCCACTCAAAAACTGGCTCATCTGAAAACTAAAACTTCACCACTCGGGTGCGACAATCTATGTATGCATAATAGGAATGAAGCCAGTCCATACTAAGAATAAGGTCAAAGTCAACCATATCCAACTCTATTAAGTCTGCTAACATGATCTTATGAAGGACAGTGATAGGACACTTTCTAAAGATTTGTTTTGCAATAACTGACTCACCCACTGGGGTAGAAACTAAGAAGGGCTCAGAGATCTTTTCACGACCTATTTTAAAATTTACTACGACTAGTAGGGTCACATAAGAGAAATTTGACCCAGGGTCTAACATCACATAAACATCAAGATGAAATACGCGAAGCATACCAGTAAAAACATCTGGTGAATCCTCCTGCTCCTGATGGGATGGTAAAGCATAAACCCGATTCTGGCACTGACCACCTCCGATACTGGATGATGTACCCTGAGAAGGGACTGGGCAACCTAGAGGAGCTGGTGCACTAGTAGCCTGAGTCTGGAGACGAACATCCCTGTTTTCTTGCTTAGCATGCAGACACTCTTTGATTCCATGACCCAACTTACCACAACCATAACAACCTTTCTATCCAACAAGCACTCACCAAGATGATTCTTACCACACTTAACACATGTAGGATAACTGGGTTTTCCACTCACACTATTCTCAGATCTGGACATAGAAGTCATACCGCACTGCTCTTGCCTAGCTCTAGGGGCGGAGCACTGGCTGAAGATGGTGCTGGCATAGATGAATGATTCTAAAACTACGATCAATTTCCCGCCCAAACTTTGTCTCGCCATACTCTGATATAAGAATAATCACGGATATGGACTTATGAGAGTGCGTGGTGGCCCCGAGACTTGGTGTGTGCAATTGAAGTGTAAAAAAAGCCCAAAACACACCAAAATCAACCCACTCCTAACACTTGATAGGCGCCCCTTAGTGGAGGGGCCTTTTGGTTATTTTAGTTTCTATTAGGTAATATAATATATATGGAGCATTGTAGGGTTTTTTTAGTTAGATTTTGATGAATATTGAGAGTGTATAATACTTTGTAAGAAAAGTCCTCTCTTCTGTAAGAGACAAACCCAAAACTAGGGATTGTACAAGTATGGAATCACTTGTGTTTATATTTTTCTTGGAAACATTGATGCTTGAGAGATGGAATCCGATCTAGTGTCACGTAAGATATAGTTATTTATTGTGTGCGGTGTTAAAGGTTTAAGAGTGGAATAATCTCTTGGGTTTTTAAGATTATACCCTCAATTATCTATCTATCTATCCTTTTAGTTTTTATTGTAATCTTGCTAGTATTTGTAACTTTTAACCATTTGTTCTTGTTTCTAATGAAGCCATTTCTTGTTGTTGTTATCATGTTGTTGATGTTGGTCCTCAGCTCCTTAAGATTTGTGGATTGTTTTGGAGAGTGTTCTTGATACTTGCTTTTCTTTAGTGTTTCATTTGGTATCAGATCATGGCTTGATCTTGTTCCCACAAGATTAATCTTGGGATCATAAACTTGAAAATAAAAAAAAATTATTGAAAGCTGAAAATTTCAGAAAAATAGCAATCTGTCCATTGTTGTTGTCTTGGCCGAAATTGTGTTCTTATGGTGTTCTTGGCCGAGATTTGTTATTGAGTCTAGGTATATGAGTATTCTAACTTGTCTTGTGTGTTTGTAGTGTTAGTTTTTCTCTTCACTAACACTTTGAGTCGATCTAAACTTGAGCTTAAATTGTTGATCTTGTTGTTGTGAACAAAGTGTGGCCGATTGGATGTTGTTATTGTTCTAGCCTTGACCAAGTTGAAGTCCTTGTGTTGTGGTGTTCTTGTAGATATTGAAAGGTTGTTGTTGGTTCTTGTTGTTCATCACAACCTTCATGTTTTATAAAACTGAAAACACAACACAAAGGGGACTTAGCCGATTGTTGTTGCTATCCTTGTGGTCTTGGCCGTGAGATTGTTGACCTTGTTGTGGTGGACTTGTTGTTGTTATTGGGAGATTGTTTTTGGTTGTTATTGTTGTGGTTGTTGTTTTCTTGAAGTTCTTCACCATATTCATCACCTTGTTAACATTAAAGTGAACTTTAGATCTTAGAAAGGTTAAAGACAAGGTGTAGTACTTGTTAAGTCTTGAAAGACGCCCAACCACCAAAACACTTTACATCACATCTCAACCACATTCTATAAAACAAGGTTCCATATTTTAAGGAGAAGTACAAGTCTAGTTGAAGACTTTTTGAGTCTTGAAATTGAATTGAAAAAGGAGTTCCAAGGACTAGTTTGGATTTCCCTCCATTAAACAATTTCCACCAAAGTCCAAATTGTGAATTGTGAATTAAAATTTGTCAAGAACCGAACCACTAGTGGACTGCCACATTTTGCTGCCACATCACCGTATATACTGTTCACATGACAAATTTTGGCTCAAATTTTGATCTCTTAGTTTTAATTTGTTGTTTTATTAGTCTCGTTTGTTTATTTCAATACTAATTTACAAGCTAGTGACCATTTACTAGATAGTAAGTTAGTTTTGAAACCATTTTTCGTGTTAACTTCCCTTTGTGTGTCTTAATTCTTGAGTCATTATAATACATCCTTGTGTTTTTCTTACTCTTTGGAGTCCTTGTAAATGTTGGATTCACCTCTCAACATCTCTCGGAGTATAAACAAGTTTACAACACTTGTGAGATTGAGTGTAAGGGATTTAAGAGACAAAAATAAAAAGAGAGAGTAAGGATATTTTTGAACAACTAATGTGTTTTGTTTTGTAGGTAACTTCTTGGCCATAATGGAAACCATTTTGGCCCACCTTGATGCTATTTCTCGAGACATGGCTAGGGAAAATACGGGTCTTAAAAAATTAAGCTTGAATATGTCTACTATACTTGAGAGGTTGGGTTGAGTGGAGAGTCAAAGAAACTCTCGTGTTTCTACTTTTGAAACTTTACCTCAAATGATCAATCCTCCAAGACCACCACCAATTGACATAGACATAAGCCAAGCCACAAAATATCCTCAAACCTAAGACCTAAATAAGTCACTTCCCCCTCAATTTGATCAAGTCCAACAAGAAGGATTGGAAGCCAATTTTCTCCCATCTAAGCTCCACCTTACCAAATCATTCCTCTCAACCGAATCTCCACTTCACCAAAATTGATATATCCATATAGAGGATTATGGTAGAAAGGAACATAAAAGACATGGAGTCTACAATGACGCTTATATGATGGAAGAAATATTTAGAGAAAGACGTAGAGATCCACAAGGAACCCGCCACTAAAAAAAGAGGAGGGATGTGTTTCAGATGAGATTGAAGACAAGGCTCAAGATGGAGATGAAGCCAAGGTTTAAAATGAAGATGTTGGCTGAGACGTGTGTTATTGAGATCTTGGGTTCTTCATGTTTTTTTCGAGGGCTGTTTTGTCCCATCTCATGTTTTTGCGAACTGTTTTTGTGCCATCTCATGTTTTGTGCAGATTGTTTTGAGTGGGTTCTTTTGAAGTGGCCAATTGCATGAGGTGAAGCCATAAATTTGTGGACATATTCCTCTCAAGATGGAGAGGATGATAGAAGAATATTCATGGATATAAACTTATGAGAGTGCGTGGTTTCCTCCAGATTTGGTGTGTGCAATTGAAATATAAAAGAGGCCCAAAACAAACCAAAATCAGCCCACTCCTAACACTTGATGGGCACCCCTTAGTAGAGGGGTCTTTTGGTTATTTTAGTTTCTATTATGTAATACACTATATAAAGAACAATGTAGGGTTTCATTAGTTAGTTTTTGATAATGTTGTAAGTTATAAGAACAAAATTCCTTTCCCTTTAGAGACACCGAAACCGAAACTAGGTCAAGAGCTCGCATAGAATCACTAGTGATTGAGTATTGCTTGGAAACGTCGATGCTTGAGAGGTGGAATCTGATATTGTGTCATGTAAGAGATAGGTTTTTATTGTGTGTGGTGTTAAGGGTCCAAGAGTGGAATAAGATCTTGGGTTCTTAATATTATACCAACCATTGGTTTATCTATCTATTCCTTTACTTTTATTGTAATCTTGTATTGCTTTGTGGGGAATTGTTCTTGTTGTACCTCTTGTTGATATTTCATCTTGTTCTTTATATTGTGTTGCTAATTTTAGTTTGGGTTTTTTCTGCTTTTTGGTGTCCTTTACCCCACATCCTCATTACTTTTATTCTTGTTGTAGTTAGTGAATCCGAGAGTGGTCTCCAAAGTGGTCCTCGACTCCTTGTTATTTGTGGACATTTTTGGAGTGTGTTCTTGATACTTCCTTTTCTTTAGTGTATCATACTCAAACTACCCAGTTCTAGCCTTATTATTTCTCCTCTCTCTCCCTTTCAACTTTGCTGCCTTAATCTGTTGAGCATGAATCATCAACCTAGCAAGATCTATGTCCCCAATAAGCATGACAGTCCTAGACTCCTTGACTACCAAACTAGATACTCCAGTAACAAACTTACTCATACTCGTCCTAGGGTCATCCATCGTATCTGGGGAATACTTGGACAACTGGTTGAACTTAAGACAATTCTCCTTCACTGACATTGAGCCCTGCCTCAAGTTCACAAACTCCTCTATCTTAGTTTCTCTTATTTCACATAGAAAGAACCAGTCTAGAAATGCATACTAAAATACCTGCCAACTCATAGGAGCCACATTCTCACCTCTACTATTCTTCCACATAACTAACTAATCATGTGCTACATCTTTTAATCTATAGGATGCCTCTCTACACTCTCCTCTTCAGAAACATGCATAATCTGGGTGATCTTTTTCACCTCATCTAAATAAAGTTGTGGGTCTCACCTTCTTTTGACCCAAAGAACTCTGGTGGAGTTATTTCCATAAAGTCTCAAATTTTGGCTGCTACTAAATCACCATTCTGCTGAAGTGGGACTGCTGCCTGATAGTTGCCCTGAACATTGGCAGTCACAGCTTGGGCTAACGCCTGAAATAGAACTCAAAATTTAGCATGGGATACATTCTCATTCAGAGGGTCAACAGGCTGGGGTGGCTGGTTATCATTTCTGTGAGCATTAGCTTGATAAAGAGGAATATTAAACTGTCATATAAGAGCACGAGTTAAAAGTAGATAGAGATACTATAAGCACGATAGATCTTGAAAGAAAGAGATGATTTTCTAAAAATATCCCGCAGCTCTTGCTCATAAATATGATGCGCTTCACACCTATGATCAAGACTCCAAGAAACGTGGCTTGTCAGACTCCCTAGGACTCTTATAACCTTAGTCTCTGATACCAAATTTGTAATGCCCCAAAAATAGGTTCCGAGATGTCACATGGTACTCGAGACTATGAGTAGCCTCAAGCTAACCCTGTAAGCATTCTACATAATCTAAAGTTTATAATAAAGTAAATATAGATATATAGTCAAAGCTAAAATGCGGAATTTTGTATGAGCTAAGCTGAAACCGTCTGAATATAATATCTGAAAGTACTAAAATCAAGAATCTAGTCAATCAATACTGGAAGTCTGACAAGCCTCTACTACTAATAACTAGAGAGCCACTGGGACAATCCCTCAGCTGACTTGAACTGTCTGTGAATACTGAATCATCTATACTAGTAAGCTAAGAAACTGAATAACTGAATAACTGGGTCCTCAAACTATGAGGACTCACCAAATGTTGGGCTGCAGCTAGAGATGTTTAAAATCACTCATGCTGCTGAAACTGAGCACCTGAACCTACATTATGAGACAATGTAGCACATAGACGTATATGTAGAACAATACTTCTGGATTGTACTGAGTATATGAGGGTGAATGCACAAGTAAATCAGTATCTCAATATTATTATAAATGTAAAAGAATGCATGCTAAATGTAGATGACTCACATAAACTGAATATCTAAAAATTGAAAATCATAATTATGAATGGCAAAATATGTTGCATAGATCTAGTGAGTCTTAACATTTAGTTTCTAAAAGTTGTACTTGTATTCTATCTTTAAATTATGCTGTCTAAGTATAGAAAAGACTCACTTTTATATCTGAAATCTGAAAGCTGACATCTATAACTAATGCCTCATATAAAGCAATATCTGAGTAAAATTTGTGAGCCTTCACACTTAGTTTCTAAAAGCATTTTTGTTATTCTTTACTCTTTTCTGTAAGTTGTAGGGAGGTTCTTCTAATCGACATATACTATGTGAGCTATCATAGTGTCCAATGTCTAGTTCCCTTATGGGAAAATCTCACATTGGAGAGATGTGTCATACTTTTGATAAGGAGTATAACCTAATCTAAGTGATCACATATGTATCTATTATCTATATAGAAATGGGAATAATATGATAATCTGAACCTATGTTGGCTCGTAGTCTGGCGCATGTGAACATACCCAACTCGATGCTAAATACTACTCCCTTTAACCTGTATGCTCATTCTTTAGGAAATCCACTTTAAAAACTAATATAAGGGTTTACAATGAAAACCTATTGTAAATCTATTTACTGTAAACTGTAGCTAAATCTGTAAAGTGGATTCCATATCTAAGCTGAGATCAAAAGATCAAATCTTTGTTCAAAATCTGAATATAAAAAGTCATGGGATGCTTAAAGTATAATCTTCTTGAAATAACAACATTCAAACTAGGGCTAGTAACCCATGCATCTATTTTATGTCAAATCATCATAAAACTCATGCTAAGTAATGAAAATATTGCTAATTTAATTCTAAATCTGCAAATTTCTGCAATACGCATGAAAATACAAAAGATGTCATGCAATTTAGCATCTAATTCACTTGAAATCTCATAATCTTGCAAATAACAATATTGGGTATGAACCCTAATTTGAAACTAGTGGGGAATCATACAAAATCATGTAACTTTGTAATTAAAAACTAGTTTTGGGCATAAGGATGAAAGAATTATCCTTGTTGAAAACTCCACATACCTTAATTGATGATTAGATGAAGAACTTGAACTTTGAGTTCCTATTTGTGCTCATGAAGATAGATTCTTGAAGTTCTTGAATTGGAAATCTTTAATTTTGAGCTATCTTGGAAAAAGAATGGTGGAATTTGGATTTATTGGGGATGAAGGTTTGATGCTTTAGGTTTTTTTGAGAGAAAGTTGATGAAAAGTGAGCATAATAGACTTAAAATAGGTTTAATCCTCTGTTATTCACAATTTGGGGGTTTGGGAAAAGTCTAAATTGCCATTTTAAAATTTTAGTCAAAACTAGAAATCTTGATTTGCCTCCCACCGCGATGCACCAGTATCGCCGTAGCTTACTGATAAAGGACGATCACCATTTTGGCCTTTGGCGTGATACGGCATAATCGCGTTGCATCACTGGAAAAGGAAGAGTGCCATTTTACACTTCACTGCGATGCGGTGTCTGTCCAATTGGAAATTTTGGTACGATACAGGCTAATCGCAATGAACTACTGGAATGGGATAAACGGGAACTGGAGCTTCCTCACGACGTAGGCTAATCGCGGTGCTTCATTGGAATTGGAAAAATGTGAATCTGTCCTTTAGCGCGACGCGATGCTTATCGCGGTGATCTACTGCTTTCATTAAATCACCATAACTTCTTAACCGAGTATCGGATTAAGGAAAAATTGGTATCATTGGAAATCTAATTCAATTATCTACATATTGAAGGGTCTAAAGCTGAAAAATTCTGCTCGTATCTAGAGTTATTCATTTTTAAAAAGTTGACCCTTGACATTTTAGGAGCTAAATTGGGAGAAGAAAAATACAGGATATTACAGATTCAAACTGGGTGACTGATAATAATGAAGTTTGCTCTACCAGTGGCTATGTGTTTACTTTGGGCGCAGGTGCTATTTCATGGAATTCTTCAAAGCAGATTTGTATAGCACGTTCTACCATGGAATCTGAATTTATTGCTCTCGAGTTGGCAGGGAAAGAAGTTGAGTGGCTAAGAAACCTTTTGGTAGATTTGCCTTTATAGGAAAGACAAGTTTCGCCAGTCTCTTTATATTGTGACTCACATACGATAATTGAAATTGCTAAAAATAGTGTATAAAATGGAAAAAAGAGATATATTCGCATTAGACATGGTGTAGTTAAATAATTATTGAAACATGGTGTTATCTCCTTGAAATATGTAAGGTACGAAAGAAATATGGCGGATTCTATGACCAAGAGTTTGATAAGGAAAATGATCCTTTAATCATCAAGGGGGAAGGTGTTAAAGCCCATGGATTGAGGTAATATGATGGATACCCATTTGCGGTCAAACAAAGTTATATAGTCATTCAATAAACACTATGTATCCTATCCCTATGGCGTGAGGTAGTGCATTATAAAGTTAAGCTTATTTTTGTGCTTAATGATCCATAACATTAAGGTGGTCTATGAGATAGACTTGACGGATCACCTATGTGAGTGTAAAAGGTTGGTCACTTTTTTTATGAAAGACTTGGACCATCTTTCTAGAGCACTCATAAGATCCAAGGTTTGTGTGCATGACCATAAAAGCAATTTGTAGTATCACGGAGGTTGATTAAAATTAAGGATATGGTATGTGTTGTGGGGGTCTCAACTTATGTCCATCTAGTTTAAGAGTACTTTATATTTTGAATATTTGTTGTTGCCTCATATCACTACGTGTCAATTCAAATAAAAAATATTGACACTTAAGTACATGTTCCTTTCTTTTGCCTAAAATTTATTCCTACTCTTTATCTTTACATTAGTGGGGGATTGTGAAATTAATTCTACATTATTCATTTAGTGTAATGCAAAGATGAATGAACTTCTACGTTAAAAAGGAGATGAATACATCTATTCTAAATTTTCGTTCCAATAGAATTATGTAACATGTAAATTAATGGTTCTTTAATACCATTAAGTCTCATTCTTGCAACTCCACTTTCAAATCCTATATAAAGGGTGTCTTTGGAGAAAATAAAAACAACATAAAAAGAAAGAAAACATCTTCCTCCTTTCCTCCTCCTCTTGAATTATTTTGGGAAATTGGTTTGGGCAACCTCCAAACTTCCAGCCATGAGTGCACGTGTTTGAAAGTAGCTGTGGAACCTTGGAGAGCGACCGGCCGGAAGGATTTGCACTAGAGTTAGGCCGAAATCACTTTCAAGACAGTGGCTTGCCACGACACAGTATTTATGACTATTCTTTTAATATTATTAATTCCAATTTTATATCAACATTGCAGTAATTTTTTCCAACAAGTAATATTTTAACTTTGAGAGTAAATGCCTAGATACCTCAACTTCATTTCAATTGACAATTAAACACTTTAACTCATCTACTTTGTATCTTATGGGAACTCAATGATGATGTGACACATAAATTTTGAAGGTGTCTAGATAAGAATTTTGAAAATTGGAGTGTTCAACTAATTAACATAATCAAGACAAATTAAGATATCTAAATGTGCATACTCAAAGTTGAAGTATTTACTTGTCAATTGAGACCAAATTTAAATGTTTATTTATGTATTATGTCAAATTAAAAAATAGATAATTTTGAATATGCATAATATATAGATGGAAATCTTAACTTGGACAAATAAATACTTCAATTTTGAAAATACATATATAAACACCTCAACTCATTACATTGTGCCTCGTGTATAACCCCCCTTCCCCCCACACATATATTGAATCTATCTAAATTATCATTTCATAAATTAAAGTGTTTAACTAACACAATAAAACCAATTTAAATATCTGAAAGTGCAGCCTCAAAGGCTCAAAGTTGAAGCTTCTAGTTGTGAGCTAAATTCAAATTAAAATGTCTTTACCTGTATTGTATCTTTTAAACATCTATTATTTATAGAATTTGATGAAATTGTCAACTTTTTTTAGATTAATTTACTTGTACTAATATTCTATTGTATTTAACAAATCATTTTAGAATAAAAAAATAATAAACAAAAAGTATAGTAGTCTATTCATTTTAAAATCTCACCATCTTCGGGGAAAAAAGTAGTAGCAAGTATCAAGAAATGTAAGAATTGAAATAAAATTACGAAAAAGAAAGATAAAAAGAATTGTGGAAATTTTCTTCTTCTTTTTTTTTTTTTTAATGAATAATAGCTTTGTACAATGACCTATATATACAAGTAAAGAATCGATTTAAGGACTCCTGAATAAGATACAAAATAATTAAGGAAATACACTTCTAAATAAGGTAGAAAATACTATTTAATAAGGATATACAAAAGATTTACCTAGGATATAGAAAAGGAATAAAATAATATGTATAATAATTTGCTGAAGTTTGGACGAAATCAACATGTTAAAGCAGATCCAAACCATATAGTTCATCATCGGATAATGCTGAGGCTACCCCAAGTCACTGAAGTAGCCATGTAGTCCATCTTCAAATAATGTTGAGGCTAGACCATGTCATGCACTGTAGCAGATGAATAATAAAACGGGTGGACATACGCAGTTCAATGAATAAAATACAATATTATCTCAACACCGCCTCAAGCTGGAAGGCGCAAATTGACACCCAACTTGCCTAAAACACCGTGATGAAGAGGATAGGTGTGTAATTTTATGAATAGATCAACTAAGTGAAATAAGTCCATCTAAAACTTTTTATCGAATGAAATGACAATCAATCTCAGCATGCTTTTTTCTCTCATAGAATATGAGGTTCTTAGCAATATGTATTGCTACCTAACTATCTTAATGTAGAGACACAAAAAATATATTTGAGTGGAGAGATCTTGAAAGAGACGAACCAACCATGTGAGCTCGACAACTACGCACCTCATAAAATGATACTCAACCTCTGTAGAGCTAAGAGAAATAGAGGTTTGCTTCTTTGACTTTCCAGAGATTGAAAAACTCTTAAGTGATATATAAAATCCACTAACAAATTTTCTTAGATTTGGACATGTTTCCTAATCTGAGTCATAAAAGGTAAGCAATTAAAAAAAAGGCATTGAGAAAAAGGATCAAACCTGATTCCTTTGCGTAAGTAACGAAGAACACGTAATGCAGAAGTAAGATGAGGTAGACGAGGATCTTGCATGAATTAGATAAGATGTTGAACAGTGAAGGCAAAATTCGATCTTGTGTGAGTAAGGTAATTCAACTTACAAAGAAGATGTCTATATATCGTTGGATTAGGAATACCATTCCTATCACTTAAACTTAGGTTTACTGTAGCATCAAGAGAGAATGAAATAGATGACATATATGCGATATCGAACTCTTTGAAGAGATCAACTGTGAACTTGTGTTGTGAAAGTATGATGCCTTGAGGTTCCCTTAATACCTCCACGCCTAAGAAAAAATATAAAACCTACCAAAATTTTGATTCAAAACTCCCCATATAGAAATGATTTCAATGCGTGCAACTCTTCATTATTATTATCTGTCACAATAATGTCGCCGATATATACTGTTACTATTAAAAATAGACGAGTCAAATTTCTTCACAAACAAAAAATAGTCATTAAGAAAAGGAGTGAATCTTTTAAAATTAAAAGTAGTCGTGCCTAGAGGTCCGACGAAGTCCATAAATAAACTTCTTCAGCTTGTAGTTATGAGATGGTGATTGGGGGACTTCCCATCAGGGAACTTCATGTAGACTTCCTCATGAAGATATTAATGTAAAAATTCATTATTAAAATTCAATTGATAGAGCCCCCAATCTCTGACAGTTGTAGCTAAGAGACATAAAAAAGATCTCATTAAAATTAATATCTTTCCTTTTTATGTCTCTCTTGTTCATTAATCTAACTTTTAATTTTTCAATGCTGCTATCACTATGTTTTTTAACTTTGTAAAATCATTTACAAGGTAAAGACCTTTTTTCAAGGGAAAGTTAGATCACATCCCAAGTGTTGTTTCGCTAAAGAGCTTGAAGTTTTTTGTCCACAATTTTTTAAAATCCTTATACAACACAACTTGAATAATTGACAGTTTCTTGAATATTAGATAAAAAATTCAGCATATGTTGATTATTGAAAGATTGATCTATGATAGAAAGAGAGAACGGAAATATAAGAAATGAGAAACAAGAAAAGCTAACATTAGCCAGGTGCACAGAGTTGTAAATATAGTCTTCTAAATGATTAGAAATTTTGTGTTTTGGAGTTAATCTTCTAAGTGAGAAAATGAATATTATTTGTGGAAGGAACATGAGAACGTACATAGTCCATGACAATATAAGGAATATAAGGTTGTACCTAATTAATGATAGTAGGAATAACATAAGGTTGTACCTAGTCCAGAATGATGGATGTAGAAAGAAAAATAGAAGTGATACATGAGGGAGATGGGATGCTTTGATTAGTGTCAACATTATCATTAGTAGTAGTAATTGGTATTGATGTATGAATTGAAAAGCAGGAATCATTAGATTTAAAAGAAGAAATGAAAAAAACATTTTGATGAAATACAATATTTCTTGAAACGTTGACTTTCTTGGTATCAAGAACTAAAACTTTATAACCTTTCTTTCCATGTGAATATCCCCCCAAAAAACACATCCAGTGATCCTTAGTGACAACTTAGACCTTTAAAAGGATATAGTGGACATAAAACATAAACATTCAAAATATTTGATATTAAAATAATTAAGTATGGTCTTAAAAAGGACTTCAAAGGATATTTTATTGTTAAGAATTTTTGAAGAAAATCTATTTATTAGATAAGTTGCAGTCAAAAGACATTCACCTCAATATTGAATGTGCATATATGACTAATACAAAAAAGCCCTACATGTTTCTAGCAAATGTATATATTTTTTTCACCACATCACTTGTTGTGGAGTAAATACAAATGAAGTTTAATGTTGAATATCTTTTGAAATAAAATATTTTGACTGTGTTGTGTTATTTTCTAACTCAAGAGCATTGTCAGATCTTACTAATTTCACCTTGATTTTAAATTTTCTTTCTACCATAATTAAAAAAGATTTGAAGATTGTGAAAGTATTTAATTTATTGCTTGATAAAAAGTTCTATGTCCCTCTACTAAAATTATTCACAATGGTAAAAAAAAATTTATACTGATCATGTTTTGATTCTTTATATGGTCACCAATTATTAGTATGTATTAACGCAAAGCTAGGTCTTGTTGAGATGTCACTAGTAGAAAAGGGTAGCTTGACTTAATTTATCATAGGACAAATTACACAAGGCGTATCAAAATTCTAATGAGAAGAGATGGAATGAAAAGAAATATTTTTCATATTACTCAAAGACATAGCACCAATATATAATGCCACAATTTCTTCTTTATTTTAAAATCAAACAAGACAAAACATGAACTAAGAGCAAGAATTAAAATTAAAAATTTCGTTACTAGAAACTGAATTGAAACCGAAACGAAGACTTGTGATTTTCTTTACTGGTAAATTAAAAAGAAGATCTAACTTTCTTGATATAAGCATGTAAAATCCTCATTTTTTTCTATCAATTTTCAGTGGGCTCCTCGGAGAAGGTCCCTGAAACATGAAGCAAGAAGTAGGAGTAAATAACATACAATTATTGAGTTGTTTACACAATTATTATATAGACAAGAAATTGAACTTGAAAAACAGTATATATAAAATATTATGTGACACAAATACATACTATTTTTGAATGGGTTACTCAAACTTTATATGAACTATGGAGACTAATCATGAAAGCTTTAAGATTTTTCAGAATTGATTTACTATGAGTCCTATGTTGAGTAGCTCCACTATCTAATATCCAAGAATTTCTGTCAATGTTAACTAGGTATGCATAAGAATTGAATAGCTTAGCCTTACCTGCAAAACTCACGCTGACAGAAATTTCAGGAGTATTTCCATCTTGTTTTGCGATCTTGAGTTGTTGAAGAAGCTCCAATAATTGTCTCAAATTTTCTTGCATCAAGAACCTAATGTTCAGACCATTACTGTTTATCTGTTTCTCAACATCAACAGTATTAAAATTGTTCTTGACTTGAGCAGATCCTTGATATTTTTTTTGCTTTTAAACTTAAAATTAATAGAAAATTCATGAACTCTATAGCATTTGTCCACTGCATGAACAGTTTTCTTACATCAACTACAAATTAAATCATTTTTCTTAAAATTAAAATCAGGCTTTTATGTCATATAATCATTAATTTTTTTTTCTCTGAATTGACTATAGGTAAAAAAAAAATGATGAATCGCCAGAGTAAATTGTTGAAACATGAATTTTTCTTTATTTTTATCTTGAATTATGAGTGAATAAACCTATCTAATAGAAGGAGAATGAGAAGACAACAATATATTGCTTTCACACTTATAAAAACATCATTTAGTCCTATCATGAGCTGGAACAATCTTTCATCTTGACATTGCCTTTCGTACTTTTTCCCTTGCACCACACTCACAAACACATGAACAAATTAAAAATGTATTCAAGGAATTCAATTCATCCTATAAGCTTTTCAGTTTAGTGAAATTAATTGAAACACTTGTGTTTACCTGAGTGATTTCACTTAACTATTTTTGAAGTTGAAATAACTTGGCTTAACTTGTCTGGTCAAATCTTTTTTCAAGGTCCTTCCACAGATCTTTTGGACTGCTAGAGTATAGTATTTCTTTTGCAATTTTCTTTGAGAGGGAGTTGAGTAGCCATGACAGCATCATGTCGTTATACCCATTTCAAGCATTGTGCATATTAAAATTTGCGGAAGAAAAAATCAATGACTCATAAAAAAATCTCAATTTATTCTTGACTAAAAGAGCTATTATTATTGACCTTCTTCAACTTCCATAACCTTTGCTATTAAAAGTAGTGAAAATGAGATTCATCCCCGAATAATTCGAAGATTGAAGATAGTAAAGGTGATTTTAATCAACTATCTTAATTGTAAAAGATTCATCAATTGAAACAACTCCATCGTTCAGTGTGGTCTTTGCTTTTTCATCAGAGAGTTGAACAGTGTTGGTAATAATAAAAAAATAAAAATTGTATACAAAGTGATTGAAACCAAGGAACAAATGTGAAAATTGAGATAAGATGATTGAGATCAGCCTTGCTCTGATTCCATGATTGAAAAAAAATTACAAAAAAGAAAGACAAAAAAATAGCGAAAAAATTTCTTCTCCTTTTTTTTGAATGAATAATAGTTTTGTACAATGACCTATATGTACAAGTAAAGAACCGACTTACGCACTCCTAAATAAGGTATAAAATAACTAAGAGAATACACTTCTAAATAAGGTAGAAAATACTATTTAATAAAGATATGCAAAAGATTTACTTAAGTTATACGAAAGAAATAAAATACAGAAAAAGAATAAAATAACTAAAAATTACATATATACACAAGGTAACTTTACCTTATTACATAAAATTCCATATTGGAAAAGAAATTACAAAAATTCCAAAGTAATTACTTACATCCCGTAAATTCACTCTTTCTCTCTCATCCCCCTCATACATATTAAAATACCATACTTTGCTCCTATTTTAGTGCACTGATTTCTGCTGCATATATGTACTCTTTTATTTACGCCTACAATCAAGCTAATGTAATATTAATACTCTCTCATCCCCTCCTATTTGCGTCACTTTTATAATTGAAATTGAAGATGTATACTTTCAATTCACGTAATAAAGGAAATTGAATCATTCTTTTTTCTTATTATCGTGTAGCCAATGTAATGTTACAATAGCATAATTTTTCCTAAAAATTATTATAATCTTGTATATAATTAATATATAAGGTAAATATTTTATATGTATAGTGTGATATTATACATTTTGAAAGATTATATTTTAATGTATAAGTTATAATATATCGGACATTATATATTAGTTATTTTTTGGAAGACTAGTGTATAATATAATTCTTCTACTATATATTTCATTATGTTATATATTAAGAAGTTCTTATTACATTTAAGAGGTATTTTATGTATTATTTGGTATTATACAATTAGAAAGAATTAATATTGTATATGGTTACATTATACCTTCTGATAAGGATACAAAAGTATACATGTTTAATGTTAATACTTAAATGTATAGTATGACATTATACATTACTGTAAATTATTTTTTAAACGTATAATGTGCCCACATACATGTCCAATTGTTGTATAATGTTATCTTTAATACCTATCAGTTTTCTGCTATCTTTTTCTCTCTTAGTTTTAGCTTGCTTTTATTTTTTCAGGGCATGAAATACCGTATTAATAAATTTCGAAAATTGTTTCTTCAAATTCATGTAAACCCTCACTCCATTGTCATTCCTTATGATAATGGGAGAAGAATTACCTTTAAGAATGTATTTTACTTTAATTCTTTTACGAACTTCTTCAATATTCAATTTCATCGCGATCGTAGCAATCAATTTCAAGAAGATTATACGTTCCGAAACAATAATTGCATCACTTTTGTAGGATTGATAAATAATTTTTGACCCCCAAATATCGAAATGACACAACAATATGGAGATGTTCATATCTTTTTTTTCGAGAATTGAAGAAAGAAGACGACAACTTTTTTTTCCAAGAACGTAATTCAACAATGAGAACAATTAACAGTGATGTTTAAGAATTTTTTTGAATTTAAATTTCAGTTACTGTATTTAATCATACATCACATAATGATAGGTAATTAATGGATTTAATTAAGACAGAGAAAAATAGTATCTGATTTCTCTTTCCATAAATATAGGCAAATCTATTTTATCATACATTCCAGCAATGTATAAGGGCCTACGTCATGTATAAGTATATTTTACAAATTAGGGAGAGAGAAAGCCTAACATAATTATATGTAAATACTTTCACTATAAAAGAGATTTAGGTTGTTTATATTCAATGATTTTCTGAAGTTTAGACGAAATTAACATGTTAAGGTAGGCCCAAGCCATGTAGTTCATCATCGAATAATGTTGCAGCAAGCCCAAATCATGTACTGCAGTAGGCAAAAAATAAAGGCAAAAGAACACTCTATAGATAAACCTTTTTAAAACAAATAGCCCAAGTTTGAAAACTTTTCAAAAAGTGGTCAGTCGGATATACTATTTCCACTTTATAGCCATTTCTTAATTTGGGTCATTTTGACCTACGTAGTTTATATACAGTCCATATACAATACTGATACAGTCTATATACAATACTGATACAATATTCAACTTGGACAATTCGGCCCTTTTAAAAATATTTCATTTTTTTTTGTTATAAATTTTTAACTAATCACATATTCTGCTTTTTTATTGTTTAGAAATAATAATTAAATTATATAAAAATGATATAATTGTTAAATAGAATATATATCTATATAAGATATATGTATAGAAATTGTATAGTTCTATCAAATATGTATATGTATAAAATATACAGAAAATGTATGAAAATTATATAATTATTGTATAAAACGTGTAAAAAATAATGTACAATTATTGTATAAATTGTGTATCAAAACTGTATAATTTTCGTATAGAATATTTATATGTATAAGATTTGTATAGAAACTGTATAGAAGGTGTGTAGAAACGGTATAGAACAAGCAAGTAAATTGAAATGGCTAGAAAGTAAAATTTAAATTTCATGACCATTTTCATGAAAATAATTTAATTTGAAGTATCGTTTTTGTCCTTTCCTAAAAATAAAACGGGTGGACAACTCCAGTCCAATAAAAAAAATACTGTATTTTCAGAAGTACACGCATATTTATGTATAGGTTGAGTGTTGATACATTAACACGTTAACTTTGACACTCTTGCTATTTGTCGTAATGTGTTAGCTTTTTAATTTGTTTTCAAATAAATGATAATTTAAATAAGCAAGAAGGCATTAACACTGTTTTTTTATTTTATTTTATTCATTCATTTTAGGGGTGTGCATCAGTCGGTTCGGTTCGATTTTACATGTTATTGATTCGGTTTATCGGTTTTCAATTTTAAATATGTAAAATCAATAACCAACCAATAAGATATTTTCTTATCGGTTTCGGTTTATCGATTTTTGGTCCTTAACGGTTTGGTTTTCGGTTTAACCAATAAGAAAATACTTATAAAATAGAAATAGTAACAACTAACATAAAAAAATGAAATCTTAATTACCACCAAAACCTACGCAATGCATTTTAGTTTACAAGAATCTTCAAACTTGAACTGAATGTTAGTTAGGAAAAAAATTGAATCCTAATTGTTGGAAGCTATAAATGCTTCAAACTTTTTATTACGATAATAGTCAAACTTTATATTGTGCCTTTGTTGCACTGAATAGGTTAATACTTTGTGAATCATTGAATTATGAATTAGTAGTGCATATAATCTATATACATACACATATCTATCTGTTTGTCCGTTTGTCTGTTTGTCTGTCTATCTAGATAGATAGATAGATAGAGAGATTTAAATATATAACATAAATAGGGATAAAACAATAACTTAGTGATCCTTATTGGGTTATCGGTTTTACCAATAACCCAATAAGCTAAAACCGATACCGAACCGTTTACCCAATAATTTTTTTTTATAAAATCAATAAAAAATCGTTAACCCGATAACCCAATAACATTTTTATCGGTTTGATTTATCGATCAGTTCGATTTTTTGCACAACCCTAATTCAGTTTGTTTTCAAATGAATGATAATTTAGATAATCAAGAAGAAATAGCACAGTTCTTTCAATTTTATTCTTCTTTAAATAATGTATTCATATAATTATTCTCTCCGTTCATTTTTATTTGTTATTTATTTTAATAGTATTCATTTTGATTTAGCACTTTTAACATATCAAGAATTTTTTTTTTTTCATATTTTACCCCAGGCATAAATTACTTATTTTTCAATATCCAGCACTAAACATCAATTAATAGCAGTAGTCTAGTAGAATAGTCATATCAATTATTATTTTCTTAATGGACGTGTCAAGTCAAAATGTGATAAGTAAAAATGAACTAAGAAAGAAACTACTACTAAAATGTTGTACTTTTAAAGATATTTATTAATGAAAAGTTAGTAAAAACGTTTTTGTTTTTCAAAAATGAATAATTTCTTAAGGGGTGTGCTTAAGATAAAAACACAACTTACTTTGGAATGGAAGAAATATTATTTTTCTTTCCAATGACGTTGTTCGAGCTAGCTTTAGCTAACTTTTTTTCGTCTATCAAGATTGGTATGTATTGACTATAGACACCTAATTTCGTCCCTCCCCGATGTCGTTTTTACCCATTTTTTTTCTTTTTTTTTTCTTTTTCCTACCATGTACCCTCAACCTTCCCCCCGATTTTAAGATGCCTAAGTTCGAGAAGTATGCAGGACACGGCGATCCCGTGGCATACTTAAGACGTTATTGCAACCAGTTGAGGGCTGCAGGAGGAAAGGAAGAATTGCTCATGACCTTCTTTGGCGAGAGTCTTTCAGATCTGGCCTCAGAATGGTTTATTGATCGAGACATCAATAAATGGAATAGCTGGAATGATTTGCCTCCTTAATTTGTTCAACATTTTCAGTATAACATCGACCTGATTCCGGATGAAAAATCCCTGGTAATTATGAAGAAAAAGAGCACTGAAGGTTTCAGAGAATACGCGATAAGGTGGCGTGAACAGGCCGCTAGGGTAAAGCCTCCAATGAAAGAAAGTAAGTTGGTAGAAGTTTTTATTCAGGCACAGGATGAGACCTATTTTTAAAATTTACTTCCGGCAATAAGAAAATCTTTTATGGAAGTCCTCAAAATGGGGGAGATGATAGAGGACGGAATTAAGACAGGCCGAATAGTGAGTTTTGCCGTATTAAAAGCCACCACACAAGCGATTCAAGGTGGATCTGGCACATTTGGAGGTAAAAGGAAGAAAGAGGATGTGGCGACTGTCGTAGCAGGAACCCATTCCTATCCTAAAAGACCACCTCGCCCCTTTCCCCAATCCCAAGCCCAAGTCTACGCCCAAGCTCCATATATTCCTCCCCACCATTACTATCCTCCAAAAAACCCTTTATATTCCATTCCACCACCCCCTTACCCAGTATATAGCGCGCAGCCATATGCCCAAACCCCTTCTTACCCGCAGTGGCGTGCGCAAGCTCCACCAAATTGCCCATTCGCTCCACCAAATTACCAAAACCCCTCCAGACCCAGTTTTCAGCCTAGGCCCGAGTATAAGAAGGAGAAGGCGGTCAAAAATCAATTCACACCTCTTGGGGAGTCATATGCTAGCTTGTTTGATAGGTTGAGAAAGTTGAAGGTTTTAAGCCCAATTCAAGGAACGCTTTCAAATCCACCGTCGAGGAATCTCGATTATTCTTTAAGGTGTGCGTACTGTTCTGATATGCTAGGCCATGATATTGAGAAATGCTGGCATTTAAAGAGAGCTGTCCAAGATTTAATTGACATGAATCAGATGCTGGTCCAGGCCCCGGAAGGCCCAAGCATTAACCAGAATTCGTTGCCAACTCATGCTGAAGCCAATATGTTAGAATTGATATATGATGGGAAAGAGTCTTCGAGGGGTTATAAGCCTATTTTCAAGATACAGACCATTGAGGAGAAATCGATGAATGTAGCGGAGTCTTTGAAAGCATTGTCATTAAGCCAGGAAGGAATGAGAGAAGATAAAGTCCAAGAAAGCACAAAGAAACCCCTGATCATAGTAAAAGGTGCCAGAAGGTATGTTGATTTAAGCCAGGATAAACCAAAGTTGACAGTGGTGGGAGCTCTGAGTTAGCCCATCTTGATGGTAAAAGGAGCACTGGCAGTGCCTATTATCCTCAAACCGGTGACCCAATCTCCGATAGTTGAGACGAAAAGGGTTTCCTGGAATTATGGGCAAGCTGTGATGATCTATCACGGGAAAGAAGTTGTGGAAGATGTAGATGAGGTAGGAGGTTTGACTAGGTCAGGAAGATGCTTCATGCCTGAAAGCTTAAGAAAGTTCAAGCCAATGACGAATAGACCGTCATCTATCAAAAAACCTATCACCAAAGAGGAAGCCGAAGAATTTTTGAAAAAGATGAAATTTCCATAGTATTCAATATTAGACCAGTTGAAGAAAACCCCTGCTCAAATTTCCCTTTTATCTTTGCTGTTGCACTCCAAGGAGCATCGAGATGTTTTACTGAAGGTATTAAATGAAGCATATGTTCCAAGGGAGATTACAATCAACAAGCTTGAAAAAATGGTTGGAAAAATCTTTGAGTTCAATCGGATCATCTTTTCTGACGATGAATTGCCTGTTGAAGGTACAGGGCATAACCGGGGCCTTTACATTACAGTGAAGTATGAAGATTTCTACGTCACTCATGTTATGATTGATGGAGGTTCAGGTGCAAATATTTGCCCTATTTCTACTTTGCAAAAGTTGAATATTGGTGTTGACAGGATCAGGCCCAACAATGTATGCGTTAGGGCTTTCGACGGTGCAAAATCAAATTCCATTGGCGAAATAGA
>NW_025896065.1:2536658-2552207 GCF_002878395.1 Capsicum annuum | reverse complement strand
GCCTGTTGAAGGTACAGGGCATAACCGGGGCCTTTACATTACAGTGATGTATGAAGATTTCTACGTCACTCATGTTATGATTGATGGAGGTTCAGGTGCAAATATTTGCCCTATTTCTACTTTGCAAAAGTTGAATATTGGTGTTGACAGGATCAGGCCCAACAATGTATGCGTTAGGGCTTTCGACGGTGCAAAATCAAATTCCATTGGCGAAATAGAACTAATGTTGACCATATGTCCTGTTGAGTTCGCCATAGAGTTTCAAGTATTGAATGTAGACTCCTCTTACAATCTGTTGTTGGGAGGGCCGTGGATCCACAAGGCCAAGGAGGTTGCATCTACACTGCACCAAATGATTAAGTTTGAGCATGACAGGCAAGAAGTAGTTATTCATGGTGAAGGAGATTTGTCAGCCTACGAAGATTCTCCCTTCTCTCTTATTGAAGCAAATAACGTAGAGGAGACGTTCGTCTATCAAATTTTTGATACAGTGCCAATGAATCGTATCCTTGAATGGCAGGCTATACCGGGACCGCAATTGTCTTCTGCTTCTATCATGATGGTAAGTAAACTTTGGAAATACAGATTTGAGCCAGGAAAGGGTTTGGGAGCGTCTCTGCACGGTATAGTTCATCCCATATGTCCGAGTGAAAATGTGGGCACATTTGGTTAGGATTTGAGCCTACGGCTGAAGATCTGAAGAAAGCCAAGGGAAGGAAAAAGGAAACATGGTCACTCCCTCGCCCAATGCCACTACTCAGTGAATCATTTGTTAAAAGCGGTGTCACGAAGCATGTGGAATTTGAAGTTAAATTGGTTGATCACTTATAGAACCTTTTTATTAAAGTTGATATGGTCGAAGCAGGAGAAGGTACCAGTATGGCAGACGTGCAATTCATAGGTCCAGCTGTCCGGCTCAATAATTGGGAAGTCACTCCTCTCCCCGTCAGGAGGGAGTTTTGGTAGTTTATTTTGTTTTTCTTTCTGTCTATCCGAGTTATTTCAGGGTTGTAATTCGGATTTTAGTTTGTTTATGTTATGTTGGTATCTATGTTTAAACCCTTCTATCTTTTATTTAATGAAATGCAATGTTCCTTTTGTTTTGTGTCTAATATACTTTGTTTTTCTTTTCTTACATAGTTCTCTTTATGCTGATTCTAATGACATGACATGCATGCGGAATTTTTAGCCTGATCTTAAAATCCAAACTAATTAGGATGTAATGAAGCAGGATGGGAATATGATAAAGAAGAAGCACTAGAAGAAATAAGCAAAGAGTTGGAACAGTTAGAAGACAAACCGAATCCTAATTTGAATGAGACTGAGCCAATAAATCTAGGGGATCAATAAGATGTTAGGAAAACTAAAATCAGTGTATATTTTTGCATGGTCTTATGATGATATGCCTGGTTTAAGCACTGAATTAGTGGCTCACAAATTGCCAACTGATCCCGTGTTCACTCTTGTCAAATAGAAGTTGAGGAAGTTTAAAATGGATGTAAGTATTAAAAATTAAAGAGGAAATCATGAAACAACTTGAAGCCAAAGTAATTCGAGTGGCTCGCTATCCCATGTGGTTATCTAATGTTGTTCCCGTACCAAAGAAAGATGGCAAAATTTGAGTGTGTGTTGATTACCGTGATTTAAACAGAGTAAGTCCAAAAGATGATTTTCCACTGCCACCCATCCACATTTTGCTAGACAACTTTGCCAAACACGAGGTTGCCTCTTTTGTGGATTGCTATGCCGGATATCACCAGATTATTATGGATGACGACAACGCAGAGAAGACGTCTTTTATCATACCATGGGGAACTTATTGTTATCGAGTGATGCCATTCGGTTTGAAGAATGCTGGAGCAACATACATGAGAGCCATGACCACTATATTTCATGACATGATGCATAAGGAGATTGAGGTCTACGTGGATGATGTGATTATTAAGACAAAAAGTCAGGCCGACCATGTTAAAGATTTAAGAAAGTTCTTTGAAAGGCTTCGCAGGTATAATCTCAAACTCAACCCGGCAAAATGTGTATTTGGAGTTTCGTCTAGAAAGCTGTTGGGGTTTGTAGTCAGCCGTTGGGGAATTGAATTGAATCCCTCAAAAATCAAAGCCATTCAGGATTTGCCCTCGCCTAAGAATAGAATAGAGATGATGAGTTTGCTTGGTAGATTGAACTACATTAGCAGGTTTATTGCTCAACTCACAACCACTTGTGAGCCCATATTCAAGTTGCTGAAAAAGAGTGCTGCGGTAAAATGAACTGAAGAATGTCAGGAAGCGTTCGATCGAATCAAAAGATATTTGTCAAATCTGCCCGTGCTGGTACCCCCCGAGCCTGGTAGCGCTTTGATCTTATATTTATCAATTATGGATAATTCTTTTGGTTGTGTCCTGGGTCAACATGATGTCACAGGCAAAAAAGAGCAAGCAATTTATTATCTTAGCAAGAAGTTCACCGCATATGAGGCCAGGTATACTCTTCTTGAAAGGACGTGTTATGCCCTAACTTGGGTACCACAAAAGTTGAAGCATTATCTCTTATCCTATACTACTTATCTCATCTCCTGGATGGATTCTTTTAAGTATATCTTTCGGAAGCCTATGCCGACAGGTTGATTGGTAAAGTTGCAAATATTGCTTATCGAGTTTGACATTGTATATGTGACTCAAACCGCCATGAAAGCCTAAACTTAGCAGATCATCTTACGGAGAACCCCATCGATGAAGAGTATGAGCAATTAAAGACGTATTTTCCTGACAAAGAAGTGTCGTGTGTCGATGAAGTCATTATAGATGCTGATCCAGGTTGGAGATTGTTCTTCGATGGAGCTGTCAATATGAAGGGAGTCAAAATAGGTGCGGTTCTTATCTGTGAATCGGGACAACATTTCCCGATAACAGCACAACTTTGATTTTACTGTACTAACAATATGGCAGAGTATGAAGATTGAATTCTTGATTTGAGGTTAGCTGTTGATATGGGAGTCCTGGAATTATTGGTGTTGGGAGATTCGGATTTACTCGTCCATCAAATTCAAGGCGATTGGGAGACGCAAGATTTGAAGCTTATCCCGTATCGACAATGCTTGCAGGAGCTATGTCAACGGTTTGTGTTAGTAAAATTTAGGCATATTCCAAGGATTCGTAATGAAATTGCTGATGCTTTAGCCACTCTGTCTTCAATGCTCCAACATCCTGACAAAGCCTACATTGATCCAGTGCATATATATAGTCGTGATCAGCATGCTTACTGTGATGTGGTTGAAGAAGAGCTCGATGGAGAACCTTGGTTCTTGGATATCAAGCGGTACATTCAGTCAGGAGAATACCCATCATATGCTACCAACGATCAAAAGAGGACTATTAGGCGTTTGGTTAGTGAATTTTTCTTAAGTGGGGGAATCTTGTATAAGAGGACCCCAGATCTGGGACTTTTAAGGTGTGTAGATGCAAGAGATTCCTCAACAATCATGGTTGAAATACACTCTGGAGTATGCGGGTCGCATATGAACGGTCATGTCTTGTCAAAGAAGATTCTTTGAGTAGGTTATTACTGGCTTACTATGGAAAGGGATTCTATTCAATTTGTTCGAAAGTGTCATCAATGACAGGTACACGGTGATTTGATACATTCTCCTCCTGTTGAGTTGCATGCAATGGCCGCTCCATGCCCGTTTGTGGCTTGGGGAATGGATGTGATTGGACCGATTGAGCCGAAGGCATCGAATGAGCATAGATTCATTTTGGTAGCCATTGACTACTTCACAAAGTGGGTAGAAGCAGTAACTTTCAAGTCAGTGACAAAGAAGGTTGTGGTAGATTTTGTTCATTCCAATATCATTTGTAGATTTGGAATTCCTAAGATGATCATTACAGATAATGCTGCCAATCTCAATAGTCATTTGATGCAAGAAGTATGTCAACAGTTGAAGATTAGCACATCGAAATTCTACTCCATATCACCCAAAGGCCAATGGTGCTGTAGAAGCCGCCAATAAGAATATAAAAAAGATACTGCGAAAAATGGTACAAGGTTCTAGACAGTGGCATGAAAAGTTGCCGTTTGCATTGCTAGGTTATCGCACCACTGTTCGTACTTTAACAGGGGCAACTCCATATTTATTGGTATATGGGACCGAAGCGGTCATCCCTGCAGAAGTTGAAATTCCCTCTCTTTGAGTCATTGTAGAAGCAGAGATTGATGATGACGAATGGGTAAAAACTCGACTGGAACATTTGAGTTTGATTGAGGAAAAAAGGCTAGCGTCTGTGTCATGGCCAGTTGTATCAGAGGAGGATGGCTCGAGCGTATAACAAAAAGGTTCATCCCAGGAATTTTGAAGTTGGGCAGTTGGTATTGAGACGTATCCTTCCTCACCAGATTGAAGCGAAAGTCAAGTTCTACCCTAACTGGCAAGGTCCTTTCGTTGTGAAGAAAGTGTTGCCCAATGAAGCCTTATATTTGACAGATATTGAAGGCAAAATGGCAGAAATGGCTATCAATGCTGATGCGGTCAAAAGATACTATGTATGATATTTGATCCTTTGTTGATTTTATTGTATGTTTAGTACTTGCATTTTGAAGATTGATATGATGAAGGCATTTTATTATTCTATCCAAACATTGTGTCATCCCTTGTTTACCCGTTTGAGCTTCATTTTATTTTTTCTTTCATATCCCTCTTTTGGAATCACAATAGAGTCAAAGATAAATGTCGAGGAAATGAGAATAAACGAAAGAGTTTGAAAATTAAAAAAAAATCAAAATCAAATCAGAACAAAGAACAAGCTGATGGAACTACGTCCGACCTGATTCTCCTCTCTCGGTAGTGAGATGCGTAGGTTGCCCTATTTTGGGCTCGGTCCAACCAAATAAAGATCTAAGATTCACCCATTCAACGAAGCTGGGGCATGAGTTAATGTGTTGTTTGAGTTGATTCCAAAAGTTGTAAGTCCTACCCCCACTTCAAGTATCGTTTGAGCCCCTTACCATCTTTTCTAACCTTAACCAAAAGCCAAGTTACAATTAAAGAAAGTCCTTCAGATCAATTTTCGATAATGTTAAGTCTAAGCATGCAATTGATATGATGATACATTATGAAGTACCACTTGTCTCCCTCAGCATAAGAAATTAGGAAAGAAATACAAAAATGAGAGAGTCTTATTGGTGAAAACCCTCCGTAGGCATCATAAGGCGATGGTGAGTTGAGAGAAATGAAAATGAGAGAGTCTTATTGGTGAAAACCTTTACAGGCACCATAAGGCGATGGTGAGTGGAGAGAAATAAAAATGAGAGAGACTTATTGGTAAAAACCCTCACGGGCACCGTAAGGCGATGGAGAGTTCAAGAGAAAAGTGAAAAGTGAGAAGAAAGAGATTTGTTGGCAAAAATCTTTTAAGATGTTGTCAATCGAATGTGATGTATGAGTCCAATAGATTTGAAGAAGCGGCTCAGCGACAAAAGGTACGAACTCAACAACAAATAGGGAGTTTGGATAGGAAGATCAGGCAACTCAATCCAAAATGCATGTCATATTCATTGGAGTTGGTTGTTGTATTCAGATAAGTTTTCTTTTTGAATATGGGACATTGCCCTTTTCTTTCGTTCACATATTCATGCTTTTTATCTTTTTAGGTCATTTATCAAAATAAAAGTCACCATTATTTCTTTACATTTGAAGTCAAATCTGTGTCAAAACAAGAGAGAAAGAATTTCAAAATTTACTACCAGTCTTTCCAATTATACGAGGAAAAGCCAAGGAACAGCACAGGAAATAAATATGATCATAATTCAACACAAAGCAAAGGAAGTCTATCAACCGATAGTCTATTTGAATTCGCAGAAGCATTCAGATTTGGGAAAAGGGTGCACCTCAGAGGCATGGTAAAATAGAAACCCATTGTTCGAGTCAGAACTCACTTCCTTCAATCTGGATCCGGGTCAATGATGTGGCAAGACAGGGCAAGTGTTAGCAATATGGAACAAAGATGAAAGGAACGAGTGCTGGGCAGATACCTAAGAAGCCAAGATCTGCAAGCCACCACTAAGTTTTTAACTGACAAATTTTCTTTGTTGAAATAGGGGAAAATTCGTTTCACTTGATTCAGCTACCATTGGAAATGCACATCCGTGAGATTTTACTTTATGTTCAGGACCCTCCTGAAAAATTGGATTTACTTTCTTCTTAGGACCCTCCTGAAAAATAGAATTTTACTTTATGTTCAGGACCCTCCTGAAAAATGAGATTTTTACTTTCTGTTCAGGACCCTCCTGAAAAATGGGATTTTACTTTCTGTTCAGGACCCTCCTGAAAAATGGGATTTTACTTTATGTTCAGGACCTTCCTGAAAAATGTGATTTTACTTTATGTTCCGGACTCTCCTGGAAAATGTGATTTTACTTTCAATTTAGGACCCTCCTAAAAAATGGGATTTTACTTTCTGTTCAGGACCCACCTGAAAAATAGAATTTTACTTTTTGCTCAGGACCCTCCTGAAAAATGGGATTATACTTTATGCTCAGGACCCATTTTACTTTCTGTTTAGGACCCTCCTGAAAAATGAGATTTTACTTTCTGTTCAGGACCCTCCTGAAAAATTGGATTTTACTTTATGTTTAGGACCCTCCTGAAAAATGAGATTTTACTTTATGCTCAGGACCCTCCTGAAAAACGGGATTTTACTTTCTGCTCAGGACCCTCCTGAAAAATGGGATTTTACTTTATGTTCAGAACCCTCCTTAAAAATGGGATTTTACTTTCTGCTCAGGACCATCCTGAAAAATGGGATTTTACTTTATGCTCAGGACCCTCTTGAAAAATGGGATTTTACTTTCTGTTCAGGACCCTCCTGAAAAAAGGGATTTTACTTTCTGTTCAGGACCCTCCTGAAAAATGGGATTTTACTTTCTGTTTAGGACCCTTCTGAAAAATGATATTTTACTTTATGTTCAGGACCCTCCTGAAAAATGGGACTTTACTTTATGTTCAGGACCCTCCTGAAAAATGAGATTTTACTTTCTGTTCAGGATTTTATTTTATGTTCAGGACCCTCTTGAAAAATGGGATTTTACTTTCTGTTCAGGACCCACCTGAAAAATGGAATTTTACTTTCTGTTCAGGACCCTCTTGAAAAATGGGATTTTACTTTATGTTCAGGACCCTCCTGAAAAACGAGATTTTACTTTCTGTTCAGGACCCTCCTGAAAAATGGAATTTTACTTTATGTTCAAGACCCTTCTGAAAAATGGGATTTTACTTTATGCTTAGGACCCTCCTGAAAAAATGGGATTTTACTTTATGTTCAGGACACTCTTGAAAAATGGGATTTTACTTTCTGTTCAGGACCCTCCTGAAAAATGGGATTTTTCTTTTTGGTCAGGACCTTCCTAAAAATGGGATTTTGCTTTATGTTCAGGACCCTCTTGAAAAGTGTGATTTTACTTTATGTTCAGGACCCTCCTGAAAAATGGAATTTTACTTTCTGTTCAGGACCCTCCTGAAAAATGGGATTTTACTTTATGTTTAGGACCCTCCTAGAAAATGGGACAACACTTTCAAAAATGAAATACTACTTTACTATAATTTTTTTTGAGATAGTTTTTGGTCTGGTTTTAATTTTGGGTTTCAGGAGCCCGCCTGAAGAACGGGGTGATGAAATAGCAAGTCAGGAGCCCGCCTGAAGAACAGGGTGATGAAATAACAAGTCAGGAGCCCACCTGAAGATCAGGGTGATGAAATAACAAGTCAGGAGCCCGCCTGGAGAATAGGGTAAACAAATGAAAAGTTAGGCAACAAAGCGAAGTAATTGAAAGCCAAGCAACAAGTTGAAAGAAATGGCAAGTCAGGAGCCCGCCTGAAGAATTGGGTGATAAAAGTTGAGTCAAGAGCCCAAAAGAAGTTGTATAGTTAGGATTTTTTGTAATTTCATTTATGTTTTAACTTGTAATTTTCATTTTGATGTAATGACAGAGCCGCAGATCGGAACCTCGACGGAACCTCACTCGACTCTCCAACTTGGTATAGTCCACTTCTCTTCCAATCCTTTGAAATACCCATGACTTGATTCTCTCATAATTTGGGTAGGGAGGATGTCTTAAGTCAAGACCCGTTTGTCCTCCTTCCTTCTGTTTCTTTCTCTGAATAATGGTCGGGTTAAAATTTGGTCTCGCTGTTTACTTCTTTGCCTAAAAACACTTCGCGTTTACATTCAGAGGGGGCATGATGTAGATACCTAATTTCATCCCTTCCCGATGTCGTTTTTACCCATTTTTATTTTTCTTTTTTTTTCTTTTTTTTCTTTTTTCCTATCGTGTACCCCCACCCATGTTATTATACCCTCACAAAATACCAAAAAGAAAAAATGAATATAACAAAATCCCTAACAAAACCTATCCTAACTAATTCTATCTTATCCTAATAACCTACCCAATAAAGATAAACCACCTCCCTACCCCTACCATGCCCTACCCCACCTACCCTACCCCAATACCCACCCACGTGAACCTACCTACACTCACCTCAGCATTTCAATTTCACCAACATATATACAATCACCCATCTACACAAAGAAAAAAGGGGGACGATCAGAAAAAAAAAGGAACAAAAACCATTTTTTCACAAACTTCATCTTCTTCACTCACACCCTCACCATTAACACACAATAAGGATCCCACACAGAAGGCCTGAGAAGACTCAATTTTATTAATACACACATAGAAACATACAGAAGATGATTCTCAAGGACGAAAACACAACACAAAAACCTTACGATTTCCCTTCTCTGGGACACCATTAGAGGTCCCATTTCGTTCATACTATCGTCATTCGTCACCGTCCACCACTGTACATGCATATATGCACACTGAATACCACACTATACGTTGAAAAAAATGGAATAGATCGAGAAGTTTTCCAGTCCTTGGTTACTGCTCCGGCGACTTAGCTCGCCGAAATCGACACTAGGCGCATCATCTAGGTCTACTCCATCCTAAAATTCCCAAAATCCTTTTGGTCATCTTGATTTCTAGACGAAATCCAGCTGGAAGCCGCTCCATTCCAGTCGATTGCTGTCACTGGTAACTCATCGGAGTTTGGGTTTTGAATTTATACGCGCTCTCAGTTTTCTAGCGGGAAGTGGGCTGGAATTTTTATTGTTGGCGTTCGGTTCTGGGTCAGTTGTTCTACTTTGAGACTTTCCTCAATTTTTTTTCTAAAAACCAATTTGAGTCGGGGTTTTGTCCTGGTTACGGTTTTCTCCCCGAGCTTTCGGATTCGGATTTCTGTAATTCAACATTATCAACGACAGTCGATTTCGGAAGGTCTATTTCTTAGCCCACTCTTTTTTTATCTATCTTGGTGCGTTGAATGGTTTGTGAATATGTTGGTGTTATTATGTTTTGATTGGATTATTGTTGATGTTGATCGTGACATTTGTGATTCGGCTATGTTTGGTTTGAGGAATGAATTTGATCATGTTTAATGGGTTGATAAAATTAGAGTGGAATCACGAGATTGATAAAATGATGAATTTGGGTTAATGATGGTTTTATTGTTACTTTTTGTTCAACTTGGAATAAACAGGAATAATATTGGTGAACTCGATAGTGTCACGATTTTAGGTCGCTAATTGGATATGCAAACGGTAGGTTTGGGTAGGCAAATTTAGGCATGGTGGATTGATGACATGTTTGAAATATGTGTTGGAATGGTTTTGTTTTTTTATCGCATTTAATTCAATTGTATAATTTGGCCAGGGAATGCCCTGAAGTATCTGTATATATTTATTCACCAGGAAATAACCCGACGTATTATGTTGGCAAAAAATGATCGCGATGAAGGCCCGCGGCATCGGGTAAGGCATTGGAGCTTAGTCTAGAATTAGTTTAGACTAGGATTTATATTTTCATATTTTTTTTTATTTTTGGACTGTATAATTGGACTGGACTTTACATTTTGAATTGTTTGTTTTGTTTATCGTTTCATTATTTTGTGTGCTTTTGTGTGGTTTATACATTGCGTAATGCCAAAATAGTTGATACACTTTACCCAAGCGACCGTGGTTGAACCACAGGATCGAGGGGTGCCTAACACCTTCCCCTCGGTCAACAGAATTCCTTAGCCGAAATCTCTGTTCGCAAACCAGTTTAAGAGTCAAATGGTTTTGAAAAGGATTTTCCAAAGGTGACTTGGCACACCGAATTATGCCAAGTGGCGACTCTGAATAAAAAATGCAAATAATCCTTTTCCGAAATAAATTTTCATTTCTTGTCACTTAAATAATAAAGCCTTTTCGAACTTTAAAAAAAGAAATTTTTTGAGTACGTAAAAAAGGGGTGTGACAGCTCTGGCGACTCTGCTGGGGACCTATGACAAGTTTTCAGAATTCGAGCTATTTTTGGAGTCGTATCGGCTTTTTTTGGCATTACGAGTGTATAATCTTATTTGTGATTTTGTTTGGGTTATTTTTTGCACTTTTGTATGTTTTTCTTGCTCTTTGTTTATAGTATTTATCTAATGTGTTACCGCTTTATATCTGGCATCATGAGTCCACCCCCGGCCTTTTTTCTACAACAAGTCCGTAGTACACGTGTTGTACACAACCTTTAGTTGAGTCACCCTTATTTTGGGGGGGGGGGGAGCCGTCGGTGTTATGGAGTAGGTGGAAAGCAAAGCAGCTACTATCGACCATACGCTCCCCTGAACGGCGTTGTTAATGAACCACAAAGTAGGTCAGCCTTTAGGTCATGCTTATGTGCATTATATGAAGACCTAGTGGGACCCACATGGCCCTTTGTAGGAGACTCCCCTCTAAAGCATCCCTACGTGCTAACTGTTGTATTTTTAAGGGTAACGTGGTCATTTGACAGACTGATTTTTGAAAACTAAAAAAAAAAAATTGTTGTTAGGAGTAAGGTGCGTAGGCAAAAACGAAAACGAAAAAAAATAGAAAAAAAGTTAGTCAAAAGGAATGAATAAAAAGAGGAATGTCGTAGTTTATTTTAGAATTCGTTATGGCTTTTGTTTTTCACAATCCAAAAACTCAAAAAGATTTTTTTTACGTTTTGTATTTGTTTTCTCAAAGTACCGTAAATTCAAAAAAAAAAAAGGTTTTGTTTGCCTTTTCTACTTATTTGTCAAAAACTAAAAATACCAAAAAGATTTTTACTTCATAATTGGTGGTGTCCGGTAATTTTTGTGTCGGCCTTTGTCTTAGTATTAGCTTAGGTCTCTCACCCCGTAATCTAGAGTTGTTTGCCAAGTAGACTGATTTCGCTCAGTACTTCTTTTCGGTAAATTTGAGTCATGAATGTGGTCTGTCCCATCGACATATGTTTGCGTCAAAAATCCCAAGGGTTGAGAATCTTCTACTCCTGTCTAATTTTGAGATAATGTCTTGTGTGTTATTACAGGATGAATTTGTCCACCAAGTCTAGAGTTCTGATGGTTGTCAAGGTGCCAAAAAAGTTAATCAAATGGTGGGAAATGTTTAACTATGTTGATCAGCAGAAACTGATTAAAATATTTGGTGATCTTACGGAACTTCTGCATGTTACCCCTCGTCCAGATTTAATAGAAGCTTTGTTGACCTTTTGGGATCCAAGTAGTTTGGTGTTCAGGTTTGGGGAATGTGAAATGACTCCTACTTTGGCAGAAATATCTGGTTTGTTGCATTTTCCCTATATCGAGAAGGATATGATCCGAGCACGAAATCATACTGGCGTGAGATTTTTACAGTCTTATGGTTTAAAAAGTAAGGGTATCCGTTTGGGTTGTTTAAGTGATTCGTTGGTTTCCTTAGATTTTTTGTTCACTAGATTCGGGCCCTCGGAAGGTTTTGATTGCTTTTGGGATGAATTTCATGTGACTAAGGAGAAGTGGGAGAGAAAGCATCTTGAAGTCTTCACCCTCGCTTTGTTAGGTACTTTAGTGTTTCCACTAGAAGAAAGACGTATTAATACCCGTTTGCAATCTGTGGTGATGGCCCTATTTCATAAGGATCAAAACGACAAGGGCATTAATCAAAAGGGAAGGTTTATTCTAATACCCATGATCTTAACAGAAATATATAAGGCTTTAATCGAAGTGAAGGGGGGAAGGAGATTTTTTGAGGGCAGTAACCTGATATTACAGTTATGGATGATGGAGCATTTGCATGCACCTTCTTTAGTTAGACCAGACGTGTTAGATCGTTGTATTCCCAATCGAGTGAAAGCCATGGATTCCAGGTTCCGTTTGGACAAATTCTCGCTACCCGTGGGAGTCGAGGCTTGGATTGAATTTCTTGAATCAAGAATCGGGATAACATTTTGTGGACTTATCTGTGGCTTTGACCAAAGATAGTATTATTGGGTTGTCAGACGCAGCTCCCTTTAGTTATGTTAGGGCTCAATTGCACTAGACCATACAGTCCTTCTAGGGTAATGCGCCAGTTGGGTAGGCTGCAGGACGTTCCATCAGCAGTGGATCTTCTGAAGGATGTTGAGTACTTTAAGGACCAAGCCTTAGGTGAGAGCAAGTACGAGCAGTTTTGAAAGCATGCAACAAAGCTAGGTGTGGACACACTCAAAGAAGGTTTGGATAATTCGGGGTACACTTAGGGATATGGGGTCTGGCTTTAATCTATCCCTCGGGGTATCAGTCAACCCTTACCAACGCAGCTCAGAGGGAGAATACAGGAAGAATGCATAATAGACGACCATCAGGATGAAAGTGTAGGGTCCAAAGTAGAAACACTGAGAGTTCAGTTAGCAGATTTGTTCAAGACAGTAGAAAGGTGTTAGAATAATCTTTCCAAGTGCACTCCTCATGAAGCAGGAATACGGGCTCGAAGCTTCTACCCCGGTATCAGGGTGTCTTTACAGGGTATGTTACAAAGTTTAAATGGGAGAAAGAGAACTTCAGAGGCAGGTCCATACCAGCCAGGGTCATCAAGCAGAGCACCAGTCTGAAAGAGCATTTCTTGTCTTTATTCAGCTTGAGTCTTTTATGTGTCTGTCATTGTACGGTGGTGTCTGCTTTAAGTCAAAGTCAAGTTGGTTTGGTATTAGAGTCTTTATTAGTAATTTCACCTACGTCGTCTTAGGGGTCTATAAGTTGGTTTTGTATTTGTTGTTTAGTTTTAAAGTGGTCCCAACCTTTTGTATGTTTTGTTGTTTTCTTTCTTCAAAATGTTTTGATGTTACGTCTTTCCTTGGTTTATTTATTTTCGTTTTCATAAAAAAAAATGGGTGATGTTTATGCACAGGCTGCCCAAACTACGCAAGATCTGATTCATGTACAACATGATACGTAGGCAACCTACTTTTGGGTTCGATCTAATCATTTTGTTTCGGTGTTTTTCATTATTTTTCCCTTTTTAAAGAAAAACAAAAGCCATAAAGAATGATAAATAAAGGTAGATAACGAGAGAAAAGAAAAGAACAGAGATGTATACAAAATAATAATAATAATAATAATAAGTGTAGAAAAATAAGTGTAGACAAAATCAGGATGATGTTAAAATGACCTCGCTACCCTCGAAAGCTGGTAGAAATGAACATGAATTTAGGACAATTTTACCAATGTGATTCCCATGCTTGTTGTATGCCCTAATCCTAACGGATGTCGTCTTTGATGACCATGTTCTTTCAGATAACAGTGGTAGGTTTGCAGCACTCTGGCTAGTCACCCATACTTCACTAGATCCAAAGCAAAGCTCGCCATGGCTAGCAGGGAGATTGAAAATTCGCTCATTGACCCGGATCAGGATCACAGGGAAGAAAGTTTTGAACACAATGATGAGGTAGTAAGGCTTAGGCAATAATTGATAGATTTGCACCGGGCATGGGCCAGCGGAATACCTCCTCCTCCATTCCTTAAAGGTTTTGGGAATATCTCTAATTGCCCACCGCTCTCTCGGGCGTAATTTTCTACTCCTGCTGAGTCACCTAAGCACGCGCCAGGATTCACTCCGCGATATTATTATCCTGGCAGTTCTGGTGTGCCTTTGGCAGCTCCCCAATCAAGACCCGCTGCTCAGCCAGCGCCACCGATCACACCGGTATTCGTGGCTCCGCCACCACATAAAACTCCTATATATGCTATGCGTCCCATAATGAGGCTTTCTAGGTCTGCCAGTAAGCCAGTACTGAAGGTTTCAGATAGCCAGTATTATGCCCCAGATCCTACTTTGCAAATGAATGAATTGTATGGGTACACTCAGCCGCCTGTATTTCCGTTTGATACGGAGAAACCTGTCGCAATGGAGGAACAGGATATCATAGCCCAGAAATTGAAAAGTTTAGAATAAGCTATGAGGAATTTGCAAGGAATCGGAGATTATAGGAGTGTTTCCTATAAAGATCTTTGCATGTTTCTAGACATCAACCTTCCCCCCGATTTTAAGATGCCTAAGTTCGAGAAGTATGCAGGACACGGCGATCCCGTGGCACACTTAAGATGTTATTGCAACCAGTTGAGGGCTGCAGGAGGAAAGAAAGAATTGCTCATGGCCTTCTTTGGCGAGAGTATTTCAGATCTGGCCTCAGAATGATTTATTGATCGAGACATCAATAAATGGAATAGCTGGGATGATTTGGCTTCTAAATTTGTTCAACATTTTTAGTATAACATCGACCTGATTCCGGATGAAAAATCCTGCTCAATATGAAGAAAAAGAGCACTGAAGGTTTCAGAGAATACGCAATAAGGTGGCGTGAACAGGCCGCTAGGGTAAAGCCTACAATAAAAAAAAGTAAGTTTGTAGAAGTTTTTATTCAGGCACAGGATGAGACCTATTTTCAACATTTACTTCCGGCAATGGGAAAGTCTTTTATGGAAGTCCTCAAAATGGGGGAGATGATAGAGGAGGGAATTAAGACCGGCCGAATAGTAAGTTTAGCCGCATTTGGAGGTAAAAGGAAGAAAGAGGATGTGGCGACTATCGTAGCTGGAACCCATTCCTATCCTAAAAGACCACCTCGCCCCTTTTCCCAATCCCAAGCCCAAGTCTACGCCCAAGCTCCATTTATTCCTCTCCACTATTACTATCCTCCACAAAACCCTTTATATTCTATTCCACCACCCCCGTACCCAGTATAAAGTGCGCAGCCATATGCCCAAACCCCTTCTTACCCACAGTGGCGTGCGCAAGCTCCACAAAATTGCCCATTCGCTCCACCAAATTACCAAAACCCCTCCAGGCCCAGTTTTTAGCCTAGGCCCGAGTATAAGAAAAAGAAGGCGGTCAAAAATCAATTCACACCTCTTGGGGAGTCATATGCTAGCTTGTTTGATAGGTTGAGAAAGTTGAAGGTTTTAAGCCCAATTCAAGAAAGGCTTTCAAATCCACCGTCGAGGAATCTCTATTATTCTTTAAGGTGTGCGTACTGTTCTGATATGCCAGGCCATGATATTGAGAAATGCTGGCATTTAAAGAGAGCTGTCCAAGATTTAATTGACATGAATCAGATGCTGGTCCAGGCCCCGGAAGGCCCAAGCATTAACCAAAATCCATTGCCAACTCATGCTGAAGCCAATATGTTAGAATTGATATATGATGG
>NW_025896065.1:2528435-2533658 GCF_002878395.1 Capsicum annuum | reverse complement strand
GCAAAATTCGAGTGTGTGTTGATTACCGTGATTTAAACAGAGCAAGTACGAAAGATGATTTTCCACTGCCCAACATCCACATTTTGCTAGACAACTGTTCCAAACAAGAGGTTGCTTCTTTTGTGGATTGCTATGTCGGATATCACCAGATTATTATAGATGACGACGACGTAGAAAAGACGTCTTTTATCACACCATAGGGAACTTATTGTTATCGAGTGATGCCATTCGGTTTGAAGAATGCTGGAGCAATATACATGAGAGTCATGACCACTATGTTTCATGACATGATGCATAAGGAGATTGAGGTCTACGTGGATGATGTGATTATTAAGAAAAAATGTCAGGCCGACCATGTTAAAGATTTAAGAAAGTTCTTTGAAAGGCTTCGCAGGTATAATCTCAAACTCAACCCGGCAAAATGTGTATTTGGAGTTTCATCTGGAAAGCTGTTGGGGTTTGTAATCAACCGTCGGGGAATTGAATTGGATCCCTTGAAAATCAAAGCCATTCAGGATTTGCCCCCGCCCAAGAATAGAACAGAGGTGATGAGTTTGCTTGGTAGACTGAACTACATTAGTAGGTTTATTTCTCAACTCACAACCACTTGTGAGCCCATATTCAAGTTGCTGAAAAAGAGTGCTGCGGTAAAATGGACTGAAGAATGTCACGAAGCGTTCGATCGAACCAAAATATATTTTTCAAATCCATCCGTGCTGGTACCCCCGGAGCCTGGTAGGCCTTTGATCTTATATTTATCAGTCATGGACAATTCTTTCAGTTGTGTTCTGGGTCAACATGATGTCATAGGCAAAAAGGAGCAAGCAATTTATTATCTTAGCAAGAAGTTCACCGCATATGAGGCCAGGTATACTCTTCTTGAAAGGACGTTTTGTGCCCTAACTTGGGTTCCACAGAAGTTGAAGCATTATCTCTCATCCTATACTACTTATCTCATCTCCCGGATGGATCCTTTAAAGTATATCTTTTCGAAGCCTATGCCGACAGGTTGATTGGCAAAGTGGCAAATATTGCTTACCGAGTTCGACATTGTATATGTGA
The DNA here is from genome assembly GCF_002878395.1 of Capsicum annuum. Taxonomy (NCBI): domain Eukaryota; kingdom Viridiplantae; phylum Streptophyta; class Magnoliopsida; order Solanales; family Solanaceae; genus Capsicum; species Capsicum annuum. Next base: position 2,532,596 of record NW_025896065.1, on the reverse strand, counting down.
CTCAAATCGCCATGAAATCCCAAGCCTTGGCAGATCATCTTGCGGAGAACCCCATCGATGAAGAGTATGAGCCATTAAAGACGTATTTTCTTGATGAAGAAGTGCGTGTGTCGATGAAGTTGTTATAGATGCTGATCCAGGTTGGAGATTGTTCTTTGATGGAGCTGTCAATATGAAAGGAGTTGGAATAGGTGCGGTTCTTATCTCTGAATCGGGACAATATTTCCCGGTAACAGCACAACTTTGATTTTACTGTACTAACAATATGGCAGAGTATGAAGCCTGTATTCTTGGTTTGAGGTTAGCTGTTGATATGGGAGTCCAAGAATTATTGGTGTTAGGAGATTTGGATTTACTCGTCCATCAAATTCAAGGCAATTGGGAGATGCGAGATTTGAAGCTCATCCCGTATTGACAATTCTTGCAGGAGCTATGTCAACGTTTTGTGTTATTAAAATTTAGGCATATTCCAAGGATTCATAATGAAATTGCTGATGCTTTAGCCACTCTATCTTCAATGCTCCAACATCCTGACAAAGCCTACATCGATCCAGTGTATATACAGAGTCATGATCAGCATGCTTACTGTAATATGGTTGAAGAAGAGCTCGATGGAGAACCTTGGTTCTTGGATATCAAGCGGTACATTCAGTCAGGAGAATACCCATCATATGCCACCAACGATCAAAAGAGGACTATTAGGCATTTGGCTAGTGGATTTTTCTTAAGTGGGGGAATCTTGTATAAGAGGACCCCAGATCTTGGACTTTTAAGGTGTGTAGATGCAAGAGAAGCCTCAACAATCATGGTTGAAACACACTCTAGAGTATGCGGGTCGCATATGAACGGTTATGTCTTGTCAAAGAAGATTCTTCCAGCAGGTTATTACTGGCTTACTATGGAAAGGGATTCTATTCAATTTGTTCAAAAGTATCATCAATGTCAGGTACACGATGATCTGATACGTTCTCCTCCTATTGAGTTGCATGCAATGGCCGCTCCATGGCCATTCGTGGCTTGGGGAATGGATGTGATTGGACAGATTGAGCTGAAGGCATTAAATGAGCATAGATTCATTTTGGTAGCCATTGACTACTTCACAAAGTGGGTAGAAGTAGAAACTTTCAAGTCAGTGACAAAGAAGGTTGTGGTAGATTTTCTTCATGCCAATATCATTTGTAGATTTGGAATTCCTAAGATGATCATTACAAATAATGCTGCCAATCTCAATAGTCATTTGATGCAAGAAGTATGTCAACAGTTTAAGATCGCACATCGAAATTCTACTCCATATCGCCCAAACGCCAATGGTGCTGTAGAAGCCGCCAATAAGAATATAAAAAATATACTACGAAAAATGGTACAAGGGTCTAGACAGTGGCATGAAAAGTTGCTGTTTGCATTGCTAGGTTATCGCACCACTATTCATACTTCAACAGGGGCAACTCCATATTTATTGGTATATGGGACAGAAGCGATCATCCCTGTAGAAGTTGAAATTCCCTCTCTTTGAGTCATTGTAGAAGCAGAGATTGATGATGACGAATAGGTAAAAACCCGACTGGAACATTTGAGTTTGATTGAGGAAAAAAGGCTAGCGTCTGTGTGTCATGGCCAGTTGTATCAGAGGAGGATTGCTCGAGCGTATAACAAAAAGGTTCATCCCAGGAATTTTGAAGTTGATCAGTTGGTATTGAGACGTATCCTTTCTTACCAGATTGAAGCGAAAGGCAAGTTCTCCCCTAACTGGCAAGGTCCCTTCGTTGTGAAGAAAGTGTTGCCCAATGGAGCCTTATATTTGACAGATATTGAAGGCAAAATGGCAGAAATGGCTATTAATGCTGATGTGGTCAAAAGATACTATGTATGATATTTGATCCTTTGTTGATTTTATTGCATGTTTAGTACTTGTATTTTGAAGATTGATATGATGATGGCATTTTATTATTCTATCCAAACATTGTGTCATCCCTTGTTTACCCGTTTGAGCTTCATTTTATTTTTTCTTTCATATCCCTCTTTTGGAATCACAATAGAGTCAAAGATAAATGTCGAGGAAATGAGAATAAAAGAAAGAGTTTGAAAATTAAAAAAAAATCAAAATCAAATCAGAACAAAGAACAAGCTGATGGAACTACGTCCGACCTGATTCTCCTCTCTCGGGAGTAAGATACGTAGGCTGCCCTATTTCGGGCTCGGTCCAACCAAATAATGATCTAAGATTCACCCAGTCAATGAAGCTGGGGCATGAGTTAATGTGTTGTTTGAGTCGATTCCAAAAGTTGTAAATCCTACCCCCACTTCAAGTATCGTTTGAGCCCCTTACCATCTTTTCTAACCTTAACCAAAAGCCAAGTTACAACCAAAGAAAGTCCTTCAGATTAATTTTCGATAATTTTAAGGATAAGCATGCAATGGATATGATGATACATTGTGAAGTACCACTTGTGTCGCTCAGCATAAGAAATCAGGAAAGAAATACAAAAATGAGAGAGTCTTATTAGTGAAAACCCCCCGTGGGCATCATAAGGCGATGGTGAGTTGATAGAAATAAAAATGAGAGAGTCTTATTGGTGAAAATCTTTACAGGCACCATAAGGCGATGGTGAGTGGAGAGAAATAAAAATGAGAGTCTTATTAGTGAAAACCCTCATGGGCACCGTAAGGCGATGGAGAGTTCAAGAGAAAAGTGAAAAGTGAGAAGAAAGAGATTTGTTGGTGAAAGTCTTTTAAGATGTTGTCAATCGAATGTGATGTATGAGACCAATGGATTTGAAGAAGCGGCTCATCGGCAAAAGGTATGAACTCAACAACAAATGGGGAGTTTGGATAGGAAGATCAGGCAGCTCAATCCAAAATATATGTCATATTCATTGGAGTTGGTTGTCGTATTCAGATAAGTTTTTTTTTGAATATGGGATATTGCCCTTTTCTTTCGTTTACATATTCATGCTTTTTGTCTTTTTAGGTCATTTATCAAAATAAAAGTCACCATCATTTCTTTACATTTTAAGTCAAGTCTGAGTCAAAACAAGCGAGAAAGAATTTCAAAATTTACTACCAGTCTTTCCAATTATACGAGGAAAAGCCAAGGAACAACACAGGAAAGAAATATGATCGTAATTCAACACGAAGCAAAGGAAGTCTATCAACCGACAAGCTATTTGAATTCGTGGAAGCATTCAGATTTGGGAAAAGGGTACACCTCAGAGGCCTGGTAAAATAGAAACCCATTGTTCGAGTCAGAACTCACTTCCTTCAATCTGGATCCGGGTCAATGATGCGGCAAGATAGGGCAAGTGTTAGCAATTTGTAACAAAGATAAAAGGAACGAGTGCTGGGCAGATACCTGAGAAGCCAAGATTTGCAAGCCACCACTAAGTTTTTAACTGACAAATTTTCTTTGTTGAAATAGGGGAAAATTCATTTCACTTGATTCAGCTACCATTGGAAATGCACATCCGTGAGATTTTACTTTATTTTCAGGACCCTCCTGACAAATTGGATTTTACTTTCTGATCAGGACCCTCCTGAAAAATGGGATTTTTACTTTCTGTTCAGGACCCTTCTGAAAAATGGGATTTTACTTTATGTTCAGGACCCTCCCGAAAAATATGATTTTACTTTATGTTCAGGACCCTCCTGGAAAATGGGATTTTACTTTCAATTTAGGACCCACCTGAAAAATGGGATTTTACTTTCTGTTCAGGACCCTCCTGAAAAATGAGATTTTACTTAATGCTCAGGACCCTCCTGAAAAATGGGATTTTACTTTCTGCTCAGGACCCTCCTTAAAAATGGGATTTTACATTATGTTCAGGACCCTCCTGAAAAATGGGATTTTACTTTCTGTTCAGGACCCTCCTGAAAAATGGGATTTTACTTTATGCTCAGGACCCACCTGAAAAATGGGATTTTACTTTCTGTTCAGGACGCTCTTGAAAAATGGGACTTTACTTTATGTTCTGGACCCTATTGAAAAATAGGATTTTACTTTCTGTTCAGGGATTTTACTATATGTTCAGAACCCTCCTGAAAAATGGGATTTTACTTTCTGTTCAAGGATTTTACTTTCTGTTCAGGACCCTCCTGAAAAATAAGATTTTACTTTCTGTTCAGGAGGGTCCTGAACAGAAAGTAAAATCTTATTTTTCAGGAGGG
>NW_025896065.1:2491602-2525435 GCF_002878395.1 Capsicum annuum | reverse complement strand
TGCTCAGGACCCACCTGAAAAATGGGATTTTACTTTCTGTTCAGGACGCTCTTGAAAAATGGGACTTTACTTTATGTTCTGGACCCTATTGAAAAATAGGATTTTACTTTCTGTTCAGGGATTTTACTATATGTTCAGAACCCTCCTGAAAAATGGGATTTTACTTTCTGTTCAAGGATTTTACTTTCTGTTCAGGACCCTCCTGAAAAATAAGATTTTACTTTCTGTTCAGGACCCTCCTGAAAAATGGGATTTTACTTTTTGTTCAGGACCCTCCTAAAAAATGGGATTTTACTTTTTGTTCAGGACCCTCTAGAAAAATGGGATTTTACTTTATGTTCAGGACCCTCCTGACAAATGGGATTTTACTTTATGCTCAGGACCCTCCTGAAAAAATGGAATTTTTACTTTATGTTCAGGACCCTCTTGAAAAATGGCAGGACCCTCCTGAAAAATGAGATTTTGCTTTCTGGTCAGGACCTTCCTAAAAATGGGATTTTACTTTATGTTCAGGACCCTCCTGAAAAATGTGATTTTACTTTATGTTCAGGACCCTCCTAAAAAATGGAAATTTACTTTTTGTTCAGGACCCTCCTGAAAAATGGGATTTTACTTTCTGTTCAGGACCCTCCTGAAAAATGGAATTTTACTTTATGTTCAGGACCTTCCTGGAAAATGGGACAACACTTTCAAAAATGAAATACTACTTTACTATAATTTTGTTTGAGATAATTTTTGTTCCAGTTTTAATTTTGGGTTTCAGGAGCCCGCCTGAAGAACAGGATGATGAAATAGCAAGTCAGGAGCCTGCCTGAAGAACAGGGTGATGAAATAACAAGTCAGGAGCCCACCTGAAGAACAGGGTGATGAAATAACAAGTCAGGAGCCCGCCTGGAAAATAGGGTAAACAAATGAAAAGTCAGGCAACAAAGCGAAGTAATTGAAAGCCAAGCAACAAGTTGAAAGAAATGGCAAGTCAGGAGCCCGCCTGAAGAATAGGGTGATAAAAGTCGAGTCAAGAGCCCAAAAGAAGTTGTATAGTTAGGATTTTTTGTAATTTATTTATGTTTTAACTTGTAATTTTCATTTTGATGTAATGACAGAGCCGCAGACCGGAACCTCGATGGAACCTCACTCGACTCTCCAACTCGGTATAGTCCACTTCTCTTCCAATCCTTTGAAATACCTGTTACTTGATTCTCTCATAATTTGGGTAGGGAGGATGTCTTAAGTCAAGACCCGTTTGTCCTCCTTCCTTCTGTTTCTTTCTTTGAATAATGGTCGGGTCAAAATTTGGTCTCACTGTCTACTTCTTTGCCTGAAAACACTTCGCATTTACATTCAGAGGGGGCATGATGTAGACACCTAATTTCGTCCCTCTCCGATGTCGTTTTTACCCATTTTTTTTCTTTTTTCCTACCGTGTACCCTCACCCATGTTATTATACCCTCACAAAATACAAAAAAAAAAGAATATAACAAAATCCCTAACAAAACCTATCCTAACTAATTCTATATTATCCTAACAACCTACCCAATCAAAATAAACCACCTCCCTACCCCTACCATACCCTACCCCACCTACCCTACCCCAATACCCACCCACGTGACCCCACCTACACTCACCTCAGTATTTTAATTTCACCAACATATATACAATCACCCATATACACAAAGAAAAAAGGGGGACGATCAGAAACAAAAAAGGAACAAAAACTATTTTTTCACAAACTTCATCTTCTTCACTCACACCCTCACCATTAACACACAATAAGGATCCCATGCAGAAGGCCTGAGAAGACTCAATTTTATCAATACACACATAGAAACATACAGAAGATGATTCTCAAGGACGAAAACACAACACAGAAACCTTACGATTTCCCTTCTCTGGGACACCATTAGAGGTCCCGTTTCATTCATACTATCGTCATTCGTCACCGTCCACCACTGTACACGCATATATGCACAATGAATTGCACACCATACGTTGAAAAAAATGGAATAGATCGAGAAGGTTTCCAGTCGTTAGTTACTGCTCCGGCGACTTAGCTCGCCAAAATCGACACCAGGCGCATCATCTAGGTCTGCTCCATCCTAAAATTCCCAAAATCCTTTTGGTCGTCTTGATTTCTAGATGAAATCCAGCTGGAAGCCGCTCCATTCCAGTCGATTGCTATCACTGGTAACTCGTCGGAGTTCAGGGTTCGAATTTATACGCGCTCTCAGTTTTCTACCGGAAAGTGGGTTGGAATTTTTGTTGTTGGCGTTCGGTTCTGGGTCAGTTGTTCTACTTCGAGACTTTCCGTCAATTTTTTTCTAAAAACCAATTTGAGTCGGGGTTTTGTCCTAGTTACGGTTTTCTCCCCGAGCTTTCGGATTCGGATTTCTGTAATTCAACATTATCAACGACAGTCGATTTCGGAAGGTCCATTTCTTAGCCCAATCTTTTTTTTATCTATCTTGGTGCGTTGAATGGTTTGTGAATATGTTGGTGTTATTATGTTTTGATTGGATTCTTGTTGATGTTGATCGTGACATTTGTGATTCGGCTATGTTTGGTTTGAGGAATGAATTTGATCATGTTTAATGGGTTGATAAAATTGGAGTGGAATCACGAGATTGATAAAATGACGAATTTGGGTTAATGATGGTTTTATTGTTACTTTTTGTTCAACTTGGAATAAACATGAATAATATTGGTGAACTCGATAGTGTCACGATTTTATGTCGCTAATTGGATATGCAAACGGTAGGTTCGAGTAGGCAAATTTAGGCATGGTGGATTGATGACATGTTTGAAATATGTGTTGGAATGGTTTTGTTTTTTTTATCACATTTAATTCAATTGTATAATTTGGCCGGGGAATGCCCTGAAGTATCTGTATGTATTTATTCACCGGGGAATGCCCCGACATATTATGTTGGCAAAAAATAATCGCGATGAAGGCCTGCGGCATCGGGTAAGGCATTGGAGCTTAGTCTAGAATTGGTTTAGACTAGGATTTATATTTTCGTATTTTTTTTATTTTTGGACTGTATAATTGGACTGGACTTTACATTTTGGATTGTTTTGTTTTGTTTATTGTTTGATTATTTTGCGTGCTTTTGTGTGGTTTATACATTGCGTAATGTCAAAATAGTTGATACACTTTACCCAAGCGATCGTGGTTGAACCACGGGATCGAGGGGTACCTAACACCTTCCCCTCGGTCAATAGAATTCCTTAGCCGGAATCTCTGTTCGCAAACCAGTTTAAGAGTCAAATGGTTTCGAAAAGGATTTTCCAAAGGTGACTTGGCACACCGGATTATGCCAAGTGGCGACTCTGAATAAAAAATGCAAATAATCCTTTTCCGAAATAAATTTTCATTTCTTGTCACTTAAATAATAAAGCCCTTTCGAACTTTAAAAAATGAAATTTTTGAGTACGTAAAAAAGGGGTGTGACATTGACAACTAAACTAATACTTCGTTAGTTTTTATTTTGTTTATCTAGTTTGACTTGATGTAGAGTTTAAGAAAATAAATGAATTTTTTAAATTTTATGGTTTAAAAGATATTTAGAATATATCAAAATGTGGTTTAATTTTATCATCTTAAGTATATCATGTGAAAAGTTAGAATTTAAAATTTGCTAAAGAAAAAGAGAAACATTTTAAAAACAACAACAACAACAATATTCACGAGATTTTGCTTACTTATTACTTGATCAATCAACATACGTCATTTCAATATTATTTAGTAATATATTTCCTTATCAATGGAGAAGGCAAATTTCTATTGACAATTAATGGAATTGACTAATTTAAAAGGACACAAATAGCTTGAATTGAATATGTGTCATATTATCATAAGAGATATTGTGAAATAAATAAGATTCCTTCACATTCAATTAAAAGTTAGGATTTAAACTTAAAAGTAGAGAAGTTTCCAATAGTGAACGATTGTAGAGAAATTTCCAATAGTGAGCAAACTCTTACATGAGTCTTACAATATATAAATTTAAATTAATTGGGCCAATAAAATTAGTGTATTCCCAACTACAATTTTAGAATTTGTAGGGTAAATTTAAATTAATGGGTCCAATAAAATTAGAGTATATCCCAACTACAATTTTAAAATCTGTATGGTAAATGATGAACACTAGTGCAATTTCTCTCAAAAGAGCCATATATATTCTCATCTCAAGGGATAATTGACTAACAAGTCTGGCATATATGTGCATATATAATTAACTTCTCTTTGTGATTGTTATTGGGGTCTATAATTCTTATATCTTTATCAGTTCAATTGGCATTTTTATTTTTTTTAAGAAAGAATATTGTTAGAAGGATACATGGGGCTTTGTGTAGGTGACTACAGAATTTTAAAATGAGGTGTAGGTGACACAAGTCTTAATTATTGAGTGGAAGTGATAATTACTTTATTATAGATTAAGAAAGTTGAATAAATTTGAAAATAACCCACAAGTTCTTTAATTTACACTTTGATCCAAATATTAGTTAATATAACAGGAAACAGAGGGGAAAAAGGCACGTTTCTCTCTCTTCTCATCCGTTGGTGTTTTCTCTCTCTTCACGATTATTGTTGTTCATTGTTGCTACTACTTTATTCATCATCTTCTGCTTCATTATCATTATCTTCTACTTCATTATCATCTTCATCTTTTTCTTGTCGACCATTGTTGTTGTTGTTGTTACCGCTACTGCTGCTATTTGAGCAATTTCTTAGGTCAAATTTTATTTCCTACATCACTTTCCACTTTGGCATTACTTCATAGGTGACTTTGATAAGTAAAATTATGATTTTTATTTGAATTTGTCATATGGGTACGCAGTTACTGCTGTTTTTCCATCAATGGATAGAAGCCGATCATGAATCCAACAGAATCGAATAGATGGGTAATCTGTTGCAACAGACTAGTGATCTATTGCATTAGAATTATTATCTGTTACATCAGACCAATTATCTGTTGCATCAGACTTATTTGTTACATCAGACTGCTTATCTGTTGCAGCTTATGATTAACCTGTTTGGAATAACACAAATCAACCCTTGCCACAAACTCAACAGTTAACCAATATGTTTCAACTCTTTTCATTGCTACTGGATTCAAAATTATTCCTTACGTCTAATCATTAACATGTTTGTTGAGAAGATAATAGCTAGAATGAAAATTAAATACTCCCCCCATCTCAAATTACCCGTCCCAAATTTTTTAATTTGATTTCTCATTTTACTTGTCTTTTTTTCATTAATCAAGAAGAGATAAAAAAATTTCATGTTTTACCCTTTGCATTAATTACTTTTTCTTCAAATTAAAATGTAAACATCATTTAATAGCAGTATTATGGTAAACTAGGTATGTTATTAATTATTTTTCTTAATCAATGAGCCATCTCAATTTAGACCGGGTAATTTGAGACGGAGGGAGTACGAATTAAACCGTCAAAGTCGTGCAATAGACTAGTTATCTATTGAAACAAACTAATTATCTGTTGCATCAGACTGATTATCTATTGCATCAGACTGCTTATCTGCTGTAACATATGAGTAATCTATTTGGAACAACACAAATCAGCCCCTACCACAACCCAACAGATAATCAATATGTTTCAACTCTTGCTATTGCTACTGGATTCAAAATATTCCTTACGTCCAATCGTCGACATGTTTTTTGAGAAGATAATATATAGAATAAAAATTAAATATGAATTAAAATATCAAAGTTGATCAAACATAATTTTTTATTAAGAAAAAATAAATAAAAATACATATACATAGACTAAAAGAAAAAATAATCTAATTATTATTATTATTATTATTATTATTATTATTATTATTATTATTATTATTTTCAGCCAGCCAATCTTCAATCGGTAGCAGCAAGGACCTCCTCAGCCTGCGGATCTCACCAAGCATTCTTGCTCTAACTGCTCCCAGTTTCCGTTGTAGGGCATGAACCTTCATCCGAAGTTCATTCACAACTTCTTGCACAAAAGCAACGCCCCACATTGGATTAGCCATATTTAGAACACATATAAATTGACAAAAAAATATAAAACAAAAGTAAAAAAAAGAATATCCAAATGTAATACAACATATACTACAGATTGGCAAGAAAAAAAACTTGCCTGAGTTAGGAAAGAGAAAGTGGTAGAAGGTGTAATATGAAAGATAAGATGCAATAAATAAATAAAGTGTAGTTGAACGATTGAGTAAGGAGAGACCTATTTATAGATGATTGAATTTGAATGAGTGGGAAAAAGGCGCGACTGTTCACCTCCATTTATTAATTACATTTTTGATTACTCTGAAAAGTTATGACTTAATTAAATTAAGAAATATTGTGATAAGCCATGACTTTTCAGATTATTATTATTAATTAGTTCTTTCCAAGAACTATTTTTATTGAGTTGTGACAACAGATTCTATATCTGTTGCATTAGATAACTCATCTGTGACAACAAATTAATCATCTGTTGCAACAAATAGAAAACCTGTTGCATCAGATAATCTATTTGTTGGAACATATAATCTAACTTTTCACCTCTAATTATTAATTATATTTTTGATTAATGTGAAAAGTTATGACTTAATTAAATTAAGAAATATTGTGATAAGTCATGACTTTTCAGATTATTATTATTGATTAGTTTTTTTCTAAGAATCATTTTTATTGAGTTGTGACAACAGATTCTATATCTATCGCATCAGATAACTCATCTGTGACAATATGGATCATCTGTTGCACAAATTAAAAATCTGTTGCATCAGATAATCTATCTATTGCAACATATAATCTAACTGTTCACCTCCATTTATTAATTATATTTTTGATTACTGTGAAAAGTTATGACTTAATTAAATTAAGAAATATTGTGATAAGTCATGACTTTTTAGATTATTATTATTAATTAGTTCTTTTCAAGAATCGTTTCTATTGAGTTGTGACAACAGATTATATATCTGTTGCAACAGATAACTTATTTGTGACAATAGATATATCATCTGTTGCAATAAATAGAAAACTTGTAGCATCAGATAATCTATCTGTTGCAACATATAATCTATTTTTTTTAAAAAATTATCATCATATCATTAATTCAAATTTGCTAACTTTTTTATTATATAAATTAAAAAAAAACACCTTTTCAATAACCGTTTCTTTAATAAAATAATAACCATTTTTGTTGAGTTCTGGCAATAAATTATATATCTGTTACATCAGATAATCCATCAGTTGCAACAAATATACTATCTATTGCAATAAATCGACGATCTGTTTTAATAGCTTTTTTGATTTCTTCTAACAGCTGATACATTAGTCGCAACATATGGGGAATTTGATGCATGAACACTATTGTTGAATGTGTTTTAGATCAAAAGTCACGACTGTTCACCTTTTTTTAACAATCATCATATAAGTTAATTAATCCAATATTGTAATATTTTTTTATTATATAATAAATAAATAATTTTAAAATATAAGTTTAAAAACAAAAATGATGAAAAGTCACGATCAGTTAATAAATTAAATAACCATTCTTTTACGGTTATAAATTGTGTTTATCATTTATTTACGAACCATTTTTCTTATTAACTAATCGAAAAGTCATGTCTTTTTACCCTCTCAATAACAACAATAACCCTTTTTTATTAATAACCTCCTATTGCAACATATGATTGATCTGTCGCATCAGATCAACCTCTGTTGCCATAAATGCTCAATCCTTACCAACAACCATCGACATATTGAGAATAAGGAATAAACAAAAGGATAATTAAATACTAAATTAGAATTAAAAATTCAAAGTCGACCACCAAACATAGATTTTTGAATCCCTTGGGTAAATCTGATATACAAAAGGAGGAAAATACATACGTTTAAAGAAAAAAAATAACCTAATTATTGTTACTACTATTATCATTATCATTATTATTATTATTATTATTATTATTATTATTATTATTATTATTATTATTACTACTACTACTATTATTATTGTCAACCAGACAATTTTCATTCGACAGCAGCAGGGCCCTCCCCAGCCTTGCTCTGAAATCTGCCAAATCCTGTTGGAGTTCATCAAACTGCCTTTGAAGTTCCTGCAAGGACTCAATATGAATCTTCTTTTATGAATATGGATCAGTCATATTTATAAGTGTAGTAGAATGAACGAGTAAGGAGGGACCTATTTATAAATGATTGAACTCGAAGGAGTTAGTCAAAAAGCAACAACTGTTCATTTCCCTTAATTAAATAAAACTGGTGACTTTTCAAATGTATAAATTAAAAAAATGGATCAAAATACAACATTTTATCTTTTATTGTATTTCAGAAAGAAAACAAAATTGCTTTAAAATAAATCTAATAGATGGGTAATCTATTGCAAAATATATTCCATCTGTTAGATAACATACAACATATTGACAATATGTTGCAACAGATGAATATATCTGTTTGATTTTTCCAATAGCTACGTCATATGTTGCAATAGATTGATCATCTGTCGTAACAAATATCTGCTATGGGTTGATAATTTAAATAGATGTGGCATCTATTGCAACTTGTTAGTCATTTGTCTATTCAATTTAATAATAGATGGGCTAGGAAGAATAAAGTTCGTCCAGATGGATGGATCCACTTTCATGTATGAGAGTTAAGTACTACTGATAAAGTCATCAGAACAACACACACAAAGTATAAAATTTTTGTGAATGAAGTTTTTAATCGATTAGGCACTGATCATTCAAACAAGATCCTGCATTGTACAGTTAAGTTTGATGAGTTCGAATTGATATGGCTAAGGTCCCCATGAAGATGGTGCAGATACCTTGTTATGAATTACTAACGGTTGTCGCTCATATTTATGCATGTCAAGTTTTGAGAAGAGATCAATATTTGGTGTCATTGTAGAGATCTAATAGTGATTGGACTTAACTTTAAGTGTGCATTAGACTTTGAGAAGGCCTTCGAAACCTCGCATTGCATCAAACAAGAAAAAAAAACTAATAGAAATTCCCCTAGCCTAAATTTATATGGAAGGGTTGTTCGGGAAAATAATTATACGCCAGAAGGAGCCGATGGAGAATATCTATGAGGGAAAGGGGAGTTGATGAAAGACTGTATCATCTGAAAGCTAATTGAAGAAGAGACATAGGGCAGCAAGGAAGTTCTAGTGAATCTGGCCGATGAAATTATCTTAAAACATGAGAAATCTGAATCAAGTGCAAATATGAAAGTGTATCCGATAATTTAAATTCATCTGATGTTTCTTTGAAAGAAAAATAATACAGATGGACACTTTGCTAGGGAGCTGTGACTAGGTAGTATGGTCAAAATTATCACCTAGATAGAAAATAACAGAAGATCAACAAAGTATCCTTACATGCATCGAGGGTTGAAATGATGTACAGTAAGTCTAGAAAATTTGAGCCAACAGTAACTGAGTTAAAATAAGGAATCTAAGCAAAAGCAGCAATTTCTGAATTTTAAATTGCACCCCATGCATTTTTGCTTGTGGTTCCGATTAGGTCTACTGCTGTTAACCTGATCGGAACCATAAATGAGATTGAAAGATAGATTGAGTGTCATTACTTCCTTAGCAATATGGATTAATTGATTGTGTTTTCTTGGCTTAGCATGCTTTCAATATTTCTTGGAGAAGATCAGAGGCTTGCTGTAGAATGTGAATCCCGATAATTTTCATACATGCCTCTAGCTTGCCAATTTGGTATCCAAGCTTGTCATTTTGGTCTTTGAAGTTGGTATAGAGTTCTTGATCTCTTGTGAGCTCGATCAGAAATATTTTGTCCTTTAAAGTTGTGGCATTATAGAAGGTCTTCAGAACACTTTCTTCAGAAGCCTTAAAGGATATATGGAGGGTCGCTGTGTTTGTTTTAGGTCAAAATGTGTTGATGCACAGTCAAGATGTGGTCCTAACCATTAAATAGATCACTTTTATTGAGCGTTTCTCAATGAAGCTTGCTCAACACAACTTTGAGGGATTTGATAAATTAATAAGCAAGGAGTTACGTAACGTTTGATCTAAACTGACTCTACCAAGCCTATCAAATGTTACATAACTCCAGTCTCATTACCCAATACAAATCTTTGCTCGAGTTAGTGAACAAATCAAACAAGATCAATCTCTCATCCTTTCTGCTGATCACTGTTCTCCAATATAGATGACAAGATAATCGCCATACAAAAGTCTACACCATCAGTAGAAATGCTTGTCAGAGCGAAAGTCTTCAGAAGGCATCAATAGTAATCTCTCAATATCAAGTGATATTGAGAGATTCCTAGTCATGCCTTCCAAGACTTTCGCTACGACAGGAATTTTTGCTAATGACAAAATATCCACCATGCAAAAGTCTGCACCATTAGCAAAAATTCTTGCCAGAGCAAAAGTCTTCAGAAGGCATGACTAGTAATCTCTCAATGTCACTTGATATTGAGAGATTACTAATCATGCCTTTTAAAGACTTCTGGACTGGCAAAAATTTCTGCTAGCGGTGTAGACTTTTACATATAAGATATCTTGTCATCAACAGAAATTTTTTTCGTAGAAAAAGCCTTTAGAAGGCATGAGTAGGAACCTCTCAATATAACTTGATATTAAGAGATTACTATTGATGCTTTCTGAAGACTTGCGCCCTAGGAAGAATTTCTGGAAATGGTTTAGACTTTTGCTTGGTGGATATCTTGTCCTCTATAGGGGATAAGCACGATCAATAGAAAGGTTGAGAAATTAAGCTTGTTTGATTTGTGCACTAACTTGGACAATCTTTTTTGATAGGGTAATGAGCCTGGAGTTACATAAAGGTTGATAGGCTTGGTAGATTCAGTTTACATAAAACGTTACGTAACTCCTGGCTTATTAATTTATCAAATCCCATGAAGGCTGGTTGAGCAAGATGCATTAAGAAATACTCAATTAAAGTGAGCTATTCAACTGTTGGAACCACATCTTGACTATGCATCATTACATTTTAACCTAAAAACATAAGTAGTGACACTACATGTATCCTGTAAGGCTTCTGAAGAAAGTGTTTTGAAAGGGCTTCTTGAATGCAACAACTTCAAAGATAGCGTTCCTGATCAATCCCCCAAATGATCAATAAGTCTATACCAACTTTAAAGACAACAACAAAAAGCTTGAATACCAAATAAGCAAGCTGGAGGCAAGCTTGAAAATTATCGAAATTCACATACTACAACAAGCCTCTAATCTTCTCCAAGATATGTTGAAAGTATGCTCTATGTAGAAAACACAATCAATTATAACCATATTTCTAAGGAATTAATGACATTCAAATTGTCTTTCAATCTCATTTGTGGTTTCGATCAGGTCAACAACAGTGGACCTAATCAGAACTATAAACAAAAAGGCATGGGATGCAATTTAAAATTCAGAAATTGTCCCCTTAGCTTAGATTCCTTGTTTTAAATACAGTTGCTATTGATGCAAGTTTTCTAGACTTACTGTATATCATTTCAACCCTCAATGCCCGTACGACTACTTTCTTGGTCTTTTACTATTTTCTATCTAGGTGATAATCCCGACCATGCTAACTAGACGTGGCTTTCTAAGAAAGAGACTATTTACACTATTTTTTAGAGAAATAACAGACGAATTTTTCATTATCGGATACAATTTCATATTTACACTTGATATAGATTTCTCATGTTCTAAGATAGTTTCATCGGTCAGATTCGCTAGAAGATACTTTCTACCTTATGTACTCTCTTTAATTAGCTCACAGATGATATAGTGTTTCATTAACCACCCATTTTTCCTCAAAGGCATTCTCCTACCGCACCTTTTAGCATATAATTATCACCAAGAGCAACCCAACCATATAAATTTAGGCTAGGGCAATAACTATATTAATTTCCTTCTTGGCTGAAGCAGTGGGAGGCTTCGAAGGCTCTCTAAGGGTCCAACGCATCCTAAAAGTTAGTCCAATTGCTATTGAATCTCTTTATAATACCACCAAAACTAGATCCCTACACAATGCTTGACACAAAAACATGAGCAATAACCGACATTAAATCTTAACAGGGTATCAGAACCATATTCGTGGTCCCTCAACCTTATCATTTCGGACCTACCAAATTTAACAGTAAAATTATAGATATTTTGTTGTAATGATCAATGAAGAATTGGTAAAAATAACATTCACAAAATTAGTGTACTCTATGGTATTGGTATTGCATTCATCCCAACCCGAGTTGTCGATCGATCACTCTACGATAAAATAAGTACTCATTAACTTAATGTTAAGATAGTACCTAAATTGATTTAGATCGAACTAGGGATGAATGAGTTTATAGGGTCAACTACAACTTCAATTGAGTCTTTACAATTGCATGGTGTTGGTATTGCATTCATCCCGACCCGAGTGAAGGATAGATCACTCTGAGTTGAAATGAGTTCTCATTAAATTAATGTTAAGATAAAACCTTAATTAATTTAGGTAGAACTAGGGATGAATGATTTCATAGGGTCAACTATAACTTTAATTGAGTCTTTGCAATTACATGGTGTTGGTAGTGCATTCATCCCGACCCGAGTCATTGATCGATCACTCTGAGTTAAAATGAGTTCTTATTAACTTAATGTTAAGATAGAACCTTTATTGATTTAGGTGGAAATAGGGATGAATGATTTTATAGGGTCAACTACAACTTCAATTGAGTCTTTGCAATTGCATGGTGTTGGTATTGTGTTTATCTCATCTTGAGTCGTCGATCGATCACTTTGAGTTGAAATGAGTTCTCATTAACTTAATGTTAAGCTTGTACCTTAATTAGTTTTAGTGGAACTAGGGATGAATGATTTTGTAGGGTCAACTACAACTTCAATTGACTCTTTGCAATTGCATGGTATTGGTATTGCGTTCATCTCGAATTGAGTCATCAATCGATCACTCAGAGTAGAAATGAGTTCTCATTAACTTGACTTTTTTAAGACTATATCTTTTAAAATTTTAAAAATTAATTAAGATCAATTCAGACCAAATTAATAATTTCAAAACTTGTCATTCTTTTCCAAAATTACAAATCAACCCATATAAATCATCCATTTGCGTGAAAAACTTTTCCTTATTTCAAATTGAAGTTCTCCCTCTTCTTTCTCTCTCGCTCAATGATACAGACAACAACTACTCAACATATTGATCAATCCTTCAATATAAATCAATTTTCTTCCTATTTCCGACCATATAGTTGTTATTTTCGACTTTACTCTCGCTTGTATCCGTCATTTTCTTTTCCTTCATACGTAACAGAGTTCAAGAAGAGTTCTACATTTGTTATTTATTCTAAAAAGTAGGAATTTTTATTTAATGATGAGAAAGAATACTTTTAGTTGTATTATCTTCGAGAATGGGTTAATAGTTTTGAGTGTTGATGCTAAAAAAGTTGGAAGCACCCGAGAAAACCCTAGTTTTTAGCTTAGTATTTTGTTGACTGCCGTGGTATTATTGGATGGTGTTTATGGTGTTATTGGTAGTTGTTGTTGGTGGTGTCGATATTTGTATTTTTGGTGGTGGTGTCGGTGGTCTTGGTGTTAGTCTTGGTGGCATTGGTGTTGGTCTTGGTGGCATTGGTTGTGGTGTTGGTGGTCCATCTGTTGCAACAGGTGGAAGTTCTGTTGGGAGATATTAAATAGGTCTTCAAACAGATTCCCCATCTGTTCCAACTGATGGGTTATCTGTTGTAGTATTTTTTTGTAATGTGGCGTAGAATAATTTATTGAAATTTGTCTTGCCTTTTTTAAAAAAATTATGCATACATCAAATGCAATGTATTTTTTATTTTTTTATTCTTTGTAGTTAAAAGATGTCTCCCAAATAAGAAACTGAAAGTGGATCAACTTCTGACCACCCAACAACAAAGGCTAGAGTACAAATAGATTCGAAGGAACTTCCTGAACAATCTCAGTCAGGTCAAAATGAAGCTGAGGAAAGTGAGAAGTCCTTCTCACCAATGAGGCGTTAATTAGTATTGAAATCCCAACATTATCCTGTCAAACCCACTAGTATCGACAGGTTTTGAGTTGCGATGCCGATAGATATCCCTACAAAAGTAACTGGTGACTTGTACTTAAATGTCTGTTGGGAAAAACTTTTATGAACTTCGGAGTATTATGAAGAATGGAAACATAGACAAACCTTTTAACAAGAGCTGCTTTGCATACTTTTTTAAGATGCCTGAGGACCGTACTCTCCATTTCCCAATGAGTATTGTATATGAACTTCTCAAGTGTTGGATTAAGTACGGGGGGGATGATAAAAATTCAAAGGAGGGCAAAAAAATATGGATGAAATCTGGATCAACTATTGTGGCATGCCGGTTTGTTTTGGATTGAAAGAGTTTTTTGTAGTGATGGGCTTGGGATGCGATCGTCCAGAAGAACCTCTCATCAAGGAAATACCCCACAAAAGGGTCCAACAAATGCAAGGTAAAAAAGATGGGTTGTTGGGAATTATTGGATATAGCTACAAAGCGGATGATTTGATGGAAGATCATGAGGATAAAAAAATACCAAAGAACTATAAGGATAAATTGTTCTTTTTTTGGTTTGTCCATTATGTTTTATTGGCAAGAGACATCAGAAAAGTCATAGAAGATGATTTTTTGGTGATTGCTGATGATTTTGAGAAATTCAACGATTATCCCTGGGGATGTGAAAACTAATACTTGTCTGTCGAATATTTACTGACAAAGCTATCCCCAAAGATGATCACATTATACGACTTTCCTTGGGTTTTCATTGTAAAATTGATCACTATTTTTACTCATCCATTAATTTATGTTAATATATTTACTATGATTTTTTTTGCTTGCTTCCTGTTTACATTTTTTAGGCTTGGGTATGTGAAGCTATTCCTTCCCTCTGAAAGCAGTTTAAGGATTAC
This sequence comes from Capsicum annuum, assembly GCF_002878395.1. Lineage (NCBI taxonomy): Eukaryota > Viridiplantae > Streptophyta > Magnoliopsida > Solanales > Solanaceae > Capsicum > Capsicum annuum. Next base: position 2,510,503 of record NW_025896065.1, on the reverse strand, counting down.
CTGAATGAGGTTTCTCATCCAAGGATCCATAGGTGGTTGGCTGCAAAAGGCAACAAAAAAATATTAAGGAGGCTGATCTCTTTAACCCTACGGATGATGCAGTACGTCTTCTTTCAACTAAAATAGTTTTCCTCAAAGAAAGATATTGAAACAGATGTGCTATCTGTTGTGACAGATGGATCGTCTATTGCAACAGATTACCCATCAACTGTCACTGGTGTAACAAACGGGTAATCTATTACGACAGACGATCCATATTTCACAAAAGATTAACCATTTGTTGCTTTGGTTCTCTGAACCTAACTCAACAAATTTCACATCTATTTCAAATTATGCAATAGATGGGTAATTTGAGGCAACATATTATCAATCTATTGCAACATATAGATCAGCTGTTGCGACAGATAGATCGTTTGTTGCATAAGTTGGCTGTGTTAACATGTAACCCAATTGACTGCAAATTATTATTATATGATTTAAATGCCTCCTGTCTTTTTTTATAGGTTGTGCATCCTTGGATCGTACCTACTGAGCAGGAGCTGGGGATGACTTTATTTATTACTCTAGGTCTTGTTGATACAAAAGCAAACCCAATGGTGGATTTAATAAAGAAGAAATTGGCTGGAGCAACAGCCATAAGAAGAGCAGTTAGTCAAGGTCATCCTAATGTTGAAGCTCTTCATAACCAACCTACTATAACAGATCTAGGTGCTTCTTCTGGGGGTATTGCTGGTGTAGTTGTTGATGATGGTGGCAGCCATCCTGCTGCTACTACTGCCAGTCTTGATTATGAGCATGTTGGTGCTCCAAAAAAAATAAATATATTTGAAAACACCCTTTGCACAGGTTGCCCTCACACCTACACCGGTCCCTCCTACCCTTACAGTGGTTTCTATTACCCCTCTCCACCCTCATGTTCTTATTGCAAGTGTAAAGTATACAAAGACAGAGAGGATAATCTCCTTGAAAAACTAGAGACTATTATTGAAGCTACCAAGGAGTTGAAATCTAAGAGATGTGTCATACTATCCAAGAAGGTGAGAGAGCCATAAACTCCTGTAGGGCAGTTAGGAGGAAAAGAAAAACATTAGACAAATACTCTCTATTCTAAAACTGTAAAAATTGCAACTCTTTCCGCTGTAAGAGTTGTTGAAAATCAGGGGTCGCTGAAGAAGGCGGACATATACGCAATATTTGGCAATGGAGAGAAGGAGAAACTGGAAAAAAATCATGACTGACAAGACAAAACCTCCACAAGAATATACCACACATTCATTTGATGCTCAAGACTTCATAAGTATGATAAATATACGTGAGTGGTACATAGACAATGTAAGTTTACTTTTGCTAACCTAGCATCCCAATCTAATCCATGAATAAGAAGCTACACAGCAGATGTGTAATTTGTTGCAATAACTAGGTATTCAATTGCAACATATTTCATATATGTTGCATAAGTTGCGTTAACGGGGTAATCTGTGAACTGATTCAAAGAATTCTCTGCAACAGAATCTTTCCACTGTGTTTTTATTCTTTACAATTGCTAACCTATTTAAAAATTATCTTCTTATACCACAGTATGTTGATGAAATTACATACCTCATGAGGGGCAGACAATTAGTGTACTCGAATGCTTATGATGCTACCAATAGGATAATGGACCTCAACTTCTACAACAATTTAAAGGATAAGTATGATGATCTCCGTAGGTGAGCTGGTGCTCGTGGTCGGAGATTTGATAAGTTAGCTTCTATGTTCGAATGGGTTTAAGACATGATTAAATATGTTAGAGAGAAGAGTCCATATCTGCACGGCAAGAGTTGGACCTAGGCAAAGAAAATCCTTACAGTCATGAACTTTGAAGTCAAACATTTTCTCGCTGTTGAGATACTACTCGACGAGGGAAAGATTAAGGTTTATGACTGCAACTTACCTGTCTTCAATGAGGATGCGTTTTTAACCCACATGCAGCCCCTCTTGAAATTGTTCTCCAAGTTATTGATGCAGAGTAAACTGATGGATCATTTGCCGGTGAAAGTCTTGATGAAGGAATCATGGGATTTTGAAGGTCGAAATAAAAACATCCACCTCTAAAAAAATAAAATCGGTGCAGCGTGCGGACCATACTCGCTTGTATACATCGAGTGTTTACTGATCGGCACAGAAATGTCTGATATGTGCAACGCCGTTGTGGGAAAGATACAAGAGATCTGGGCTTATGGGGTACTAACTAAATGGTTAGAGCCCATGTATAAAGAAGAATATGTATGAAGACAAATACAAAATCGATAATTATATTTTATTTCAAGCCACTTTACTTTACATGTAGTGGTAATAATTTTTATGTCTGGCGAAAGTTGAATTTTTATAATGTAACAGATTATTTATTTGTTGTAATAGATATAATACCTGTTGTGACTGATTTATTATCTGTTGGAATAGGTTGGTCATCTATTGCATTATGCAGATATTTCTCAGTTTGTCTGTTGCAACAAATATACAATCTGTTGCAACATATATCTATCTGTTGCAATTGATAAGTAATCTGTTGGAACAAATAAAGAAAGTTGGAAGACCTGTTATATAATTTTCAGCAGATGACCTAACTAAATGGTTGAACCCCGTGTATAAAGAAGAATATGTACAAAGATAGAGACGAACACGAAAATAATTTTTTATTTCACGCCACTTCACTTTACATGTAGTGATAATTTTTAGTCTGGCGAAAGTTGAATTCTTATAATGCAACAGATTGCCTATCTGTTATAACAGATATAATACCTGGTATGACAGATTGATTATCTGTTGGTATAGGTTGGTCATCTGTTGCATTATAAAGATGTTTACCAGTCTGTCTGTCGCAATAGATATACAATCTATTGCAACATATAATCTATCTGTTACAATTGATAGGTAATCTATTGGAACAAATAAAAAAAGTAGAAAGACCTATTATATAATTTCCAGTAGATGACCTACATGTTGTAACATATGTTTAAATCTGTTTGATAAGATGTGTTGTCTGTTGCAACAGATGCATTATCTGTTGCAGTATTTGAATCTAGTATTCCATTTCAATTAACATGTTCAAAATGAAGGATTAAACTATATTCATAGACAACATAAAATAATTGAAACGTTCAAAAATTATATGAAATAAATCAACAAATAAATAAAATGTAAAAAAATTTATTATGGGTACAAATGATCTACTCTATGAATAAATTAATAAGTTAAACCAAGGAGGATAGGTTATTACATTGACAGACTTAAGCTATAAATATCTGCTCAATATGGACAAGTTATTCTTATAACTCAATAGGAACACTTTCTCCTTTGAAGTTGTAGAATTATAGACGGCCTTCAGAACACTTTTTTCAAAAGCCTTAAAGGATACATAGAGGGTAGTTGTGTTTGTTTCAGATCAAAATGTGTTGATGCACAGTCAAGATGTGGTCCCAACCATTGAATAACTTACTTTTATCAAGAATTTCTCAATGAATATTGCTCAACCAACCTTCAAGGGATTTGATAAATTAATAAGAAAGGAGTTACATAACATTTGATCTAAACTGACTCTACCAAGCCTATCAAATGTTACATAACTCCAGGCTCATTACCCTATCAGAAAACTTTGCCCAAGTTAGTAGACAAATCAAACGAGGTCAATCTCTCAACCTTTGTGCTGATCGTTGTTCTCCAATATAGATGACAAGATATTTGCCAAGCAAAAGTCTACACCATCAGCAGAAATGCTTACCAGAGCAAAAGTCTTCAGAAGGAATCAATAGTAATCTCTCAATATCAAGTGATATTGAGAGATTCCTAGTCATGCCTTTCCAAGACTTTCACTATGACAAGAATTTTTGTTAATGACAAGATATCCACCATGCAAAAGTCTACATCATCAGCAAAAGTTCTTGCCAGAGAAAAAGTCTTCAAAAGGCATGACTAGTAATCTCTCAATATCAAGTGATATTGAGAGATTACTAATCATTCCTTTTAAAGACTTCCGAACTGGCAAGAATTTCTGCTAACGGTGTACATTTTCATGGAAGATATCTTGTCATCAGTGGAAATTCTTTTCGTAGAAAAAGTCGTTAGAAGGAATGACTAGGAACCTCACAATATAACTTGATATTGATAGATTACTATTGATGCCTTCTGAAGACTTGCGCCCTGGGAAGAATTTCTGACGATGGTGTAGACTTTTGTATGATGAATATCTTGTCCTCTATATGGGAGAAGAACAATCAGTTGATTTGTGCACTAACTCGGGCAAAGTGTTTTAATAAGGTAATGAGCCTGGAGTTACGTAAAGTTTGATAGGCTTGGTATAGTCAGTTTAGATAAAACGATACGTAACTCCTTGCTTATTAGTTTATCAAATCCCTTAAAAGTTGGTTGAGCAAGATGCATTGAGAAACGCTCAATAAAAGTGAGCTATCCAACTGTTGGGACCATATCTTGACTGTACATCAATACATTTTAAGCTAAAAACATAGACAATGACCCTACATGGATCCTTTAGGGCTTTTGAAGAAAGTGTTTTGAAGGGCTTCTTGAATGCCACAACTTCGAAGATAGTGTTCCTGATCAATCTCACAAATGATCAAGAACTCTATACCAACTTTAAAGACGGCAACAAAAAGCTTGAATACCAAATCAATAAGCTAGAGGCAAGCTTGAAAATTATCTAAATTCACATACTACAACAAGCCTCTAATCTTCTTCAAGATATGTTGAAAACATGCTAAGTCTAGAAAACACAATCAATTATAACCAAATTTCTAAGAAAGTAATGACACTCGAATTGTCTTTCAATCTCGTTTGTGGTTCCTATTAGGTCAACATCAGTGGACCTAATTAGAACCATAACAAGAAGGCATGGGATGCAATTTAAAATTCAGAAATTGCGGCCTTCATTTAGATTCCTCATTTTAAATGCAGTTGCTATTGGCGCAAATTTTCTAGACTTACTGTTGATCATTTCAACCCTCAATGCCCGTACGACTACTTTCTTGGTCTTCTACAATTTTTTATCTAGGTGATAATCCTGACCATGCTACCTAGACACTGCTTTCTAGGAAAGAGACCATTTGCACTATTTTCCTTTTAGAGAAACAACAGACAGATTTTTCTTTACTTGGTACAATTTCATATATGCAGTTGATACAAATTTCTCTTGTTCTAAGATAGTTTCATCGGTCAGATTTGCTAGAAGTTACTTTCTACTTTATGTGTTCTCTTCAATTAGCTCTTAGATGATATAATCTTTCATCAACCATCTATTTTTCTTTGAAGGCATTCTCCTACCGCACCTTTTGGCATATAATCATTACCAAGATCAACCCAACCATATAAATTTAGGCTAGGGCAATAACTATATTGATTTTGTTCTTGGTTGAAGTACTGGGAGGCTCCGAAGGCCCTCTAATGGTCCAATGCATCCTAAAAGTTAGTCCAGTCACTATTGAATCTCTTTACAATGCCACCAAAACTAGATCCCTACACAATGCTTGACACATAAACATGATCAACAACCGACATTAAATCTTAACAGGGTATCAGAACCATATTCATGGTCCCTCAATCTTATTATTTCGGACCTACCAAACTTAACTGTAAAATTATAGATATTTTATTTGAATGATCAATGAAGAATTGGTAAAAAAACATTCACAAAATCTATGTACTCTATGTGTGTTTCCATGATAATATTATCAGTTATACACATCTCCTACATATAAAGTGGTTTCATCTGCATACAACTTATTTATCCAAACCCATATTTTCTGCACCCTCTTATGTTGGTCAAGCAAAAGTTGATCAACTTTCAGTTTCTTATATCTACAAAAAAGTGGAAAAAAATTAATGTCACAGAAAGAACATTATCCATCAGTTGCATCAGATGTAGAGTCTGTTGCAACAGATGTAGAGTCTGTTGCAACAAATATGGAGTCTGTTACAATAGATATGCAGTCTATTGCAACAGATGTGGAGTCTATTACAACATATGTGGAATTTGTTGCAACAGATGTGAATTCTATTGAAACAGATGTGGAGTCTATTAGAATACATCAAACCAGCCTTGTTGGTGGTTTGATTTGTTCCAATAGTTGATCTATCTATTGCAACATCAATAACAACATAAACTACAAAGAAATATCAAATTAAAAACATCAACAATAAAGAAACAACATTATTTATTCCAACACCATCAACAACATCATCAACAATAAAGAAGCAACATCCTTTGTTCCAACACCATCAACAACACCACACCATAAGTTCCAACAATGCCAAACCCACAACCAACATCAATAACAATATCAACAACATAGAAACAAACAAAATACATACAAAAAAATGATACTACCAATAAGGCTTTTAAACTTCTCTCAACAGATTACTTTTTTTGCATATTGTAATAAAAATTCTTGGTTTGTTTATTCAATACTTAAAAGTTTCTTCAAATTTTTAAAATAAATATGATATGGGTAAATAGTAATTAAATTAAAAATAAATATAAATAGCTTACAAAGAGGAAGACGAGAATAAAAGAGCAATAGTGAACCTTACCTTAGTGTCAAAAGGGGATCAAAACAATAATTTCAGTCGAGGGAAGATATGGATCGATTTAGATTCAAAAGGATCTTTATGAGAAAGAGAAGAGAAAAAAGAGAAAATAGGCTGTGATAATCCTAAAGAGGAGAGGAAGAAAAAGATGAGAGATAAATAAAATAAATTTAGGGCTGAAGTTGAAGGAGAGATGAGATAATTCTAGATGTATGTGTACGTAGACGTGAGTTTTAATATTCATTAATAATTTGAGGGGAACAATGAAGACGGGTGATATTGAAAAGATAAGATAAGACTACTCAATGAACTCATTTTTGAGTTATCCAAGAAAGATCTTTTATCGTCTTTGGTGGTACTACTTTATCTACTCGGATAGAAACTTACTTTTAAATTAAAAGAAAAAAAAGATTTTCAAATAGATATGTCACCTATTGCAACAGATAGCAATATTTATTTGAAAAATCCTAACAACTCAGTCATCTGTAACAACAGATGCAAATATCCATTTGATAATTAAATCAGATATGTCATCTGTTATAATAGATATCAATATCTGTTTACAAATTTCCAATAGCTCAGTCATCTGTCATAACAAGTGCAATTGTTTATTTGATAATTAAATCAGATATGTCATTCGTTACAATAAATATGAATATCTGTTTGAAACTTTCTAATAGCTCAGTTGTTTGTTGCAATAGATTTCATTGCAATTGATTTAGGTGGAACTATGGATGAATGAATGAGTTCATAGGGTCAACTACAACTTCAATTGAGTCTTTGCAATTACATGGTGTTGGTATTGCGTTCATCCCGACCTGAGTCATCGATCGATCACTCTAGGTTGAAATGAGTTCTCATTAACTTTATGTTAAGATAGAACCTTAATTGATTTAGGTAGAATTGGGGATAAATGAGTTCATAGGGTCAACTACAACTTTAATTGAGTCTTTGCAATTGCATGATGTTGGTATTGCATTTATCTCGACCCGAGTCATCGATCAATCAATTTGAGTTGAAATGAGTTCTCATTAACTTATTGTTAAGCTAGTACCTTAATTAATTTAGGTGGAACTATGGATGAATGAGTTCATAGGGTCAACTACAACTTTAATTGATTCTTTGCAATTGTATGGTATTGGTATTGCGTTCATTCCGATCCGAGTCGTCGATCGATCACTCTGAGTAGAAATGAGTTCTCATTAACTTGATTTTTTAAAAACTATATCTTTTAAATTTTTTAAAATTAATTAAGATCAATTTGGACCAAATAAATAATTTCAAAACTTGGTATTCTTTTCCAAAATTATAAATCAACTCATACAAATCATCCATTTGAGTGAAATTTTTTTCCTTATTTAAAATTTGAAGTTCTACTTCTTCTCTCTCTCTCTCTCAACGATACAGACAACACTTCTCAACATATTGCTCAATCCTTCAAAATAGATCGATTTTCTTCCTATTTTCGACCACATAGTTGTTATTTTCGACTTCATTCTCGCTTGTATCCATTATTATCTCTATTTTCGTAGGTAACAAAGTTCGAGAAGAGTTCTACATTTGTTATTTATTCTAAAAATTAGGGCTTTTTATTTAATGATGAAAAAAAAGACTTTTAGTTGTATTATCTTCGAGAATGGGTTAGCAATTTTGAGTTTTGATGCTAAAAACATAGGAAGCACCTGAGAAAACTCTAGTTTTTGTCTTAGTACTTTGTTGACCACAGTGGTATTGTTGGATGGTGTTGTGGTGTTGTTGGTGGCTGTTGTTGTTGGTGTTGGTATTTGTGTTTTTGGTGGTGGTGTCGGTGGTCTTGGTGTTGGTATTGGTGGCATGGGTGGTGGTCTTGGTGGCATTAGTTGTGGTGTTGGTGGTGCATCTGTTGCAATAGGTAGAAGATCTATTGGGATTTATTAAATAGGTTTTCAAATAGATTCCCCATTTGTTCGAACTGTTGGGTTATCCGTTGGAGTACTTTTTTGTAACGTGGCATAGAATAATTTATTGAAATTTGTCTTGCCTTTTTTTTAAAAATTATGCAGACATCAAATTTCTTTATCAGATCTTGAGATCACCCATCAGATAGGCTTGATCTTAGTCTCAGATTCAATTGAGTATTCTTGTTATCAGATTCTGAGATCACCCATTAGATAGGCTTGATCTCAGTCTCAAATTCAGTTGAGTATTCTTGTTGTTAGATTAGGACATGATCATTTCTTATCATTGATAGTAGATCCTGGAATCATCTGCCAGAGAGGTTTGATCTCCGATGCAGTCAGTCGAGAGTGGCAAAGCTCAAAATTCAGTCAATAATGTCAGTATATTTAGTCAATCAGCTTCAGTATCCTCAGATTCTGAGATCACTCGCTAGACAAAACTGATCTCAACTCCAGTACTCAGTTATTAGTATCAGATGATTCAGTATCTCAGTCATTAGTAGTAAGTTCAGATGATAGTAAAGTAGTATTCGAGTTTTAATATTTTGAATTATGATAATTTCGGTTATGGTTTGTGTATTCATGCATGTGTTCTCATTCAGTACTCTCATGATTATTCAGTTAAGTAATTGTTCATGCATAATCCCTTTCATTTAGCCATACCTCATCTTTATACTTATTATATTCCCGTACTGATGCATTTGCGCTATGGTGTTTTATTTGACACCATAGGTTTAGAGGCACGAGATCCAGAGTACCCTTAGCAGCTCAGTCCCAGTCAGCAACAATAGACATAGCAATGAGTCCTTTTCAGTCAAGGATGATCTTTATTTTTTTATTATCGCATCAGACTTAATTTATTTTTAGTAGACGAAGTTATTTGGGGACATGTCCCATCAACTCCACAGCTCAAATAGTTTAGAGGCTTTTCGGATAGATGTATCAGTGTTCAGTTTTCAATTTTGAGTATTTTTAGATGTTTTGAACCTTATGGACAGTTTCCTCATTTATTAGCTATATATTATGCAGTGTCCAGGTACAGATATCAGTAGAGGTTTAGCTTGTGGTCCTTCTGGAACATAAGTACCATAAACGACTAGGGGGTAGTCATGGGTCATTACAAGATCAATTACGAGTCCGCATCCCATGAGTAGGGCGAACATCCTCAGCATAGGTATTCTCTTTGTTAGATCTATGGGGAGGCATGATCAATCTCTGAAATATAGGAAATCATAAGTTAGGGGACATTCAGACTCAATCATGTAGTGGTAGGAATCAAGGACTGCATACTCATGCTCGTGTGTCCCCCTGACCAAGTCCTTGAAAATATCCATGGCCGTCTAAAAATTCCAATAACTGACCAGGATACCCAATTCTATAAGGAGTTGATTGGTCATAACCCTTATAAAAGAGCCTTTGCCATCGAGGAAACTATTCTTGAAATATTCACCGAGGACCTTTGTCGTGGCATGAAGATTTTGGTCCGAGATGTGCTCCAAACCACATGTGTGATACTTTTCATGTTTATGAATGATGAATCTGTCAGAACTTACGTACTTCACTGCTCTCAACCACCAATTGCAGTTTGGATTAGTACATTTGTAGCAAAAGACACTGCTCGAATTAATTACCTTCTTTATTTTGAAATCTTTATTCAAGGAAGAAATAAACAAAGTGGTAGATAGTTCATTCTTGTCCTTGAATGATATTCCATTGAAAAATACGGTCCCATTGTCTTGAGGATTTCTAGACTGTGTTGATTGAGAAAAACTACCCACCGTATTGGTTGCATCAACGGGCGTAGGTGTTTGATAATTATCTGGAATATTCATGTCTAGATCATCCAACCTATCATCAAAGATGTCTTGTTGTTGTTGTTCTTCTACGTTCTGATTCTCATTCTTTATCATCTTTTCAATCACATACACCCTTAACACCGACCTTGATGAATCACTAAGATAAGGTCGCAACCGAACCTGATCGATTATCTTGAAAGGTAGTACTCTATGATTTTCAAAGGAGTTGTTCATGTAGCTAATGATGAGTTCTTTCGGTTGACAATTCAGTCCATAATAGTTGATGATTATGTTCATAAAATAGTTATACAAAACATCACTTTGGACTGTCATATTTATCATCTCTAGCATTTCACCTTCCTTCCAGCGCCATACATATCAATTGCTCTTCTCGATCCATTGACTATGACAATCCACCCCTATTGTTATTGATCCCTCCATTAGTGGTACCTAAATAAAGTCATTTGTTAAAAAAAGTCAATAGTGATTTCATAGTGTTGTACATGGATCCCAATAGATGCGTAATCTATTGCAATAGGCAAGTGATCAGTCACAACAGATTACTTACCTGTTGGGATTCATGTTACGCTTTTGAAGCTGATTTCAAAAGATGAGTCATCTGTTGTTACAGTACTAAGTCACTTTTGAAGGTGATTCCAACAGATGAGTGACATGTTGTAATAGATAATTAACCTATTACGACAGTTGACTTACCTATTGCAACAGACCATGCGTCTGTTGGAATTGAGGTCAGGTTCTATCTCAATAGGTTACTAATATGTTGCAGTAGATATTTACAGTCTGTTGGAATTAAGTTCAGGTTCTGTTACAACAGGTTACTAATCGGTTGCAATAAATATTTACCCTGTTGCAGTAGATAACATGTCTGTTGGAATCGAGTTCAAGTTCTGTTTCAACAGGTTACTAATCTGTTGCAACAAATATTTATCTTGTTGCATCAGATAACTAATCTGTTGCAAGAGATGGGTCATATGCTGCAACAAATGACCTATCTATTCGATTCATGTTAAGGCACTATAGAACCATAAACATGAATTCAACATATGAGTCTTTCGTTGAAACAGATGTATCATTTGTCACAACAATAGTAATTATCCAGACGACAAATCCTACTAAAAATCATAATTTGACTTACCAAAGTCTCCTATAAATAATGTCAAAGTGGAAAGCGATGTACGAAATAAAATTTGACCTAAGAAATTGGTCAAATAGCAACAGTAGCTGTAAAAACAACAACAACAACAATGGTCAAGAAGAAGAGGATGGTGATAATGAAGTAGAAGATGATGAATAAAGCAGTAGCAACAATGAACAACAAAAATCGCTACGAGAGAGAAAACAACAGTGGATGAGAAGAGAGAGAAACATGTCTTTTCCCTCCCGTTTTCCATTATATTAGGTAAACATTTGAATCAAAGTGTAAATTTGAAAACTTGTGGGACATTCTCAAACTTACGCAACTTTCTTAATCCATAATAAAGTAATTGTCACCTCCACTCAATTATTAAGACTTGTGTCACCTACACGTCAATTTCAAACTCTTTTGTCAACTACAGCTCAAAGCCCCAACTAAGATTTATTTCTTATAATTTTAAATCACAAATATATTGAAATCAAATAGATAACTCATGTAAATTATGAAGAGAAAACAATTATCATTTTCATGTACAATAATAATTTGAAAAAATCAGACATATGTTTAATCCCAATATGAATGAATATTGCTTCTTCTTTCGAGTTTCACAAGAATATTATAATCAATTGAAGTAGCAGCATATATAGTCTTACGAAAATTTATTTTGAAGAAATCTTGTTCATGTAAACTTCTCATTAAATAATTGACGGACACTCCAATAATAATCCCTCTATCTAAATTTTCTTCCTCGAAGACAAAGATTTCAAGCAAGTAAATATTTTATTGAAAAAGAAAGGCAATATATTCTAGACAAAAAAAAAATCTATCGTGAGAAAATAATTTTCAGGTGTAAAGCAAAATGGTGAGAAAATAATTTTATGATGAAAAAAAATCTATATCAACCAACAAAGAATAATCTAAACCCCAAAACAAAGATATGCAAGAACTATGTATCAGTTAATTTAGTTTTTTTAAAAGTATCTTGTCATATTGAACTTTAAATAGAGAATTTACCTTTAAAAAGTTATAGGACAAATTAGAATATACAATTACAATACCATGAGTAAAAGAAGGAACCCTGTGATAGATATCCATGAATGTTTTCTTGTTATTTTAATATATGGGTTCTAGTTTGTTTCAGAAGCTAGTTTAAACGGACTGGTATTTATATTATTCATAAATAATTTTTAAAAACATGGAAAAATAATTAAAAGAAATAACTAAAATAATTCAATGGGAAAAATTTAGTCTGACTAATTCTAAAATGTTTTTTGTGCTAACAAATAATTCCATAAAGTTTTTGTAGAAACCTTGGACGTTGCACCACACCGTGAGGGACCAGGACCCTCAAAATCAGTCACAAGCAATAAAGCAGTAATTTAACCGAGAACACAACACAATGTAGGAAACTTAAAGAACACAAGATTTTACGTGAAAAATCCTTGATCACGGGAGGAAAAAACACGACTTGCCAACATAAGAACCCAAATCTCCACTATAATCAAACTCTTGATTATAGACTCCACTGAACCTAACTCTAGGTTCCTCCTTCTTGTAGTAACTCTACTACAATCTCAACTTGAAAACTTTGCCAAGACTCCTCAACATTTGATAACTCTAGCAAGTTTCAAGCTTATGCAATTCTACCTAAAGCACTATCAAAACAAGAAGAAAAGAGCATTACTCTTATAGACAGAGTAATTCATTTACAGACTCAAACTGGACTTAAGAACATTTGCAATTTCAGCACAAACAATAAATGAGAACTTGAGCAATATTTAATACTGAGTTTTGGCCTTTTACTCTCTTTAGCTTTTTGAATTTACAAAAACTGCTTGATAGAAAAGAATCCTTTTCCTTTTATAGATAAGTGATGATTAGGGTTGAACTGCTATTAGACCAGGTGTCCTAAATATTACAAGTAGCGGCTGTACAGTTTGTTACAACAGAGGATAAAATTCTGTAAACGCGTGCCAAATATTCTGTAGCCTTGAACATCAAGGGACCTGGTACCTTGTAGTTAGTTGCTCATCATCAAAACAAGTTTCAGCAATTTTTCTCCTTTTTGATGATGATAAATCAACCACAGAGTTTCGAGAAACAATACACATTTATCACATTAACCTATATGATTACCACTATTGAAGATGAATGCTCACCCTATCATGAAACACCATGCTTCCATCATCATACAACATAGGTAGCAGGTCCTTTGTTGTCAATTGATATAAAAAAATTATCAACAAGCCTTCCCCTTCTCAATATTCCTTAATATATGCAATTCAAGATTTCATCTACATTCGGAACCTTATCTTTTCATTTACACCACCTGGTCTAGGTCCCTACCATATTAAATTGGTATTCCCTCTTTTGGCATCATTGAAAAGTGAAAATAGTAAATCAAGAGTAATAATAAGTACAAGTTACATAACTCATGGTCACTGGGGCAATACTAACATAGAGAATAATTTTAAAAATAAAGTAGATTCAGACAAAAAGAATAAAAATAAAAACCGATTCATATTTTGTAGTTTAGGTATCATTGCAATGCAAGATTTACATTTCCCGTTCCATAGAAAAAGTCACAGAAGTTGGTGGAATTAAAAAGGTGTAGGATTTGGAGAGAAGGTTTGGACAAGTAAGGCCATCTTAAGATAGTGTAAAAACTCATTGGATAGCATCTTGACATCTGTATTTAAGCTCATAACCTCATTGATTAGAATTATAACCTTCTTCTTGAGTTCGTCATTCTCACTCCTAAGTTCTGCAAAACCCTTTGACCGTCCTTTAAAAATTGCTGAATTTGTTCCTATAATCTCTTAATCTTTGTATCTTTAGCAATTTTATTTTGTTTTTCTTCCTTTGGAGGCCTTACTAAGTTCATCTTCAGTCACTTTATTCTTCTATGACCAGGTCCCTCAGAAGTCTGGTGCTTTTTAGTAGTATTTCAAGATTTTACTTTGCAAACTTTTGTTTTAAGGCTGCCATTTTATTTCTTAGGACCATCCAAACTTTATTATGTGTTAAGTGATAGCAGAGTGAGATTTTCAGCAACCCAAGCATCACCAGTCATTACATTGTCAGAGGGGTAATATATTTTCAAGGATAAATATTCATCAGGAAGTAAGTGAAGAAAGAGTTTGGCTTTAAATGGTTAGGTTAGCTGATTTGGGCAAGGTCCATGGAGTTAATGTAAAGATGAGTTTGATTTCAATTTGGGATAACATAAATTTTTTGATAAGGAGAGTGAAGATACAACCTTTTTTAATAGAAAAAAATGAAAACATGCATATTCATGATACTAAACTGAGAGATGAGTCCACGTCACTCTCTTTCTTTGAGTGAATTATCAAGTTTGTGCGTAGTTCATATGTTTTCTTCCAAAGCTATTCCCATGGGTGTATACCTGCAAAAATATGGTACTGAGTTTGACTAACAAATACATACTTTACCAAGGATATCTTTCTCCTTGTCATAGCAAATTTTTTGGAGAACAATTGATCCATCTAGTAGGTCAAGTTAATTAGATCAATCCCAGCCCCAGCTTCATTAGGTTCAATACACCACTTTATACCAGAATCTGTTCTGAAAAAGGTTTGGGACTAGGTTCCAGACTTAGCATCCTTAAAATATACAATGTTCTTTCTGCATTACTTTGAACTTGTCGGCATTTTTCAGAATCTTTTTCTCCCTTTTTAGCTCACTTTTGGGATAAGAATGTTGAGAAATCCAAGAAATTTCTGACTTAGCCTTTTGTCTGCACTCATATCTTCCAATAAGAAGTTATAATGTCCAAGGAGATAAGAAGAAATGTGCTTTTAGTTTGATCTTCTCAGATGAACTCCACTGAGATTAGGTCCTTGTTAAATCTTGACTAGACATTTCTTGAAGTTTTTCTACTTAAGCTGAAGTTTGTGACATAGATCTTCGAAAACCGTCACTTTCATCACTCCTATTTGTATCAAATTTTTCGTAGACCCTCATCTTCATCAATATCATCTCTTTGGCTAGAGATCAGATCTTTAAAAAATAGATCTTCACCACAACCTGAATTTGCCATTTTCTACCTCAACTTGGGATCTGTTGCTTGGAAGTGTAAGCGCTAGTTTTCTAAGGACCAGGTGCCTTGAAATCAATTGGTTTGAGCAAAAAGGATTTTAAATGTCTCATGAATCACCATCTTTGCATTGAATAACAAATTAAGTTACATCCCATCATCCACATATTTCTTACCCCTTTTAATTGACATTTTTAACATGGGATGCTTCTACCATTAAGTGTCTTGGGAGAGCAGTCAAACCTTCTTGTCATAAGTATTTAATAACTACTACCAGTGAACCTGTTTTGACTGCAGGCCGTTTCTCTCTCCAGCAAAAAAAATAATTTGTTAGATTTAGGAACACACTTAAGTTTTAGTTTCTAGTAGGAGGAAAGAGGTATGATAAAATCATTCTTTCCCCATCTAGTTAATAAGAGCTTCTTCATATTTATCAAAGGCCTGAAACCTTTTTGATAGGCATTCCCTTGCTCGATATATCTAACATTGATCATTCTTGCTTTATTGCATGTGTCCATCTCTTTCATAGTGAGTGCATAAAGGTTTATGGCCTTTGTTTTTGACATGATGAACCACCTTGCCTTGTGACCAAGCTGATAGATTTTTATAGTAATACCCTAGAATTTTACCAGTATTAATATATTTACCAGTTATGTTAGAAAGGATCTGAGAGGATGAAGTCCATTGTAGGGATTTTTTAAGTTCTACCCTTAGATGGACCAGGTCCCATTTTAACTCCTCATTCTTCTGTAGCGAAGTCATGAGATGCTTTTAGGAATTCTTTAATTTTTCTTCAAGCTTGATCTGAAACTTTGAGGATTCTTTCTTCCCCTTAATATTTGTATCATCTACTTTCTAACTCAACAAGCTTAGATTTTCATATTTCAACTTAGCAACTTGTTCATTAGTTTTAGATATTTGGAGAGTCAAAGCTATCATCTCAAGCTCCCGATCTTCTATTTTTTCATCTAGAACATTATTATTCTCTTTATCTTCATGTTTCCCATCTTTCTTAGATTCACTGGAGGAATTCCCCCAGACAGCTAAGGCTTGCTTGACTACAAAATTCACTGTAGCTCTTTTGCTTAATTATATAGGGACCTAGTCTGTTTTCCTTCCTTTGTAATCTTCAGTCTCGAGATATTTCTAATAGTAAATTTTGTTCATTGGACAGTCCTTAATGAAATGTTCAGGACTTCCTTAAACCTCCATAGTACCTCCCTTTTTGCTACTACTTCCTATTTTTTGAAAAGGGCCACTTTTCTTCATAGCTCTAACAATTTTTTTTCCAAATAGGCAACATCAATGTCTTCTTCATTACATTATGATTTTAATGCCCTTAGTGCTAGAAAATTTTCCTATTTTTCTTATTTCTTCTCTTGTTCTTGCTGCTTATTAAGTTTATATGTCTTTAAATAACCAATAAGCTCATCCATAGTGAGAGTTTACAAGTTTCTTGCCTCATTTATAGCATCTACTTTGTGTTCCCAAGATTTTGGCAGAACCCCAAGAATTTTCCTCATTTGCTTATACAATAGAATTTCTTATCCTAAGTAGTGTAGCTCATTTGTGATTGAAGTAAATCTTTTATACATTTCCTGTATTTTCTCTCCGTTTTATGTGGTGAACGTTTCATACTGGGTAGTCAGCATGTCAACTTTGGAATCCTTCATATCTGTAGTTTCCTCATGAGCTTTTTTCAAGAAGTCCCAGATTTCTTTAGCATTTTCATATGCAGAAATTCTGTCGTATTCAGCAGGCCCTATACCACAAATTAGCAATTTCTTAGCCATGTATTTTTTCTCAATTTTCATTCTATCTTCATCTACATACTCTCTCCTGCTTTTGATAACTATTCTAGTTATTTCTCCTTCTTTTACTTCTTCAACAGGGACATGAGGACCACAAAAAATTATGTCCATCAAATCATTATCCTTAGCAATAATAAAGTTAAACGTCCTGGTTTTTCACCCCCATAGTACTACTCATTAAATATTGGTGGTCTAGTGGTAAATTGCTCTTCTTTTAGGTTAGGTGGAGCATCCATACTGACCAAATCACTCTAGGTGTGAATTATTTTGAGAATTTTGGCTCTGATACCAATTGTAGAAATATTATAGGTTGTACTACACTATGATGGATCAGATCCCTCAAAATCAGTCACAACCAATAAAGTAGTAATATAAAAAGAACACACCATAATGCAGGAAACTTAAAGAACACAAGATTTAACGTAGAAATCCCCTTGCTCAAGAGAGGAAAGGCCCCGACTTGCCCTCACAAGAACCTAAAACTCCACTATAATAACACTCTTGATTGCAGACTCCACTAAACCTAACTCTAGGTTTCTCCTAATTGTAGTAACTCTACTATAAGATCAATTTGAAAACTTTGACAAGACTTCTCAATATTGGTTAACTCAAACTAGTTTGAAGATTAGGCAACTCTACCTAAAGTACTCTCAAAATAAGAGAAAAAGAGCATTACTCTTATAGACAAAGTATTTAATTTATAGAATCAAACTGTACTTTTGCTACTTCAGCATAAACAATAAAAGAGAACTTTAGTAATGTTGAATATTAAGTTTTTGCCTTTTACTCTCTTCAGCTTTTTGGGTTTGCAAAAAATGCTTTATAGAGAAGCATCCTTTTCCCTTTATAGATGAGTGATTATTAAGGTTGAAGTGTTATTGGACCAGATGACCTAAATAGTAAAGGTAAAAACTGGACAATTTGTTACACAAGAGGACAAAACTTTGCAGACCCGTGCCAGCTGTACTGTAGTCTTGAACATCCAGGGAATTGGTCTCTTGTAGTCTGCTGGTCATCATCAAAACGTGATACAATAGTTTGGATATCCAATATTGAAAAAATAAATTATTTTCCCCCCGTTCCGATTTACTTGTCACTTTTTGATTTGTCATACCAATTAAGAAAATAATTATTTGTATAGCGACTTTAAAATATTACTCTATTAATTGATACTTAGTATAAGTATTGAAAAATAATTTGAAGAATAAATAATTAATGCTAAAACTAGGAATAAAACATGATTTTCTTTTTGTATTTTCTTAATTTATCAAAAATGAGCTTTTTGTATGACTTGATATGAAGGAAAATCTACAAAAATATTTTGTACCACCCAGGAGTTGTCTCCTCTCTCTCTCTCCCCCAACGGCTCTCTCCCCCCTCTCTCTCTCTCCCTACCCTCTCTCCACCCCCAGCTTACCGGCCCCGGTCCCCGTCGCCGTCGCTGACCTTCGGTGCCGACCCGATCCGGCCGCCGGCTCCGACCAACGGTCGCCGGAGCTGACCAGACCGCCGGCGACAACCTCCGGTCGCCGGCTCTCCCTCTCTCTCTCTCTCCCTACCCCCTC
>NW_025896065.1:2475859-2488602 GCF_002878395.1 Capsicum annuum | reverse complement strand
CTAAGTGGGAATACACTGGGTTTGTTGTTGTTGTTGTTGTTGTTGTTAATTTATCAAAAATGACAGGTAAAACTAAAATAAAATTTTAAAAATAGTAACAACTAAGTCAAAACTTAGGGAGTATTTATTTGGACCAGGCAGAAAGGAAGAAAAGGTAGAGTTGGTAAAGTAAAGAGAGAGCAACGTCTATGGATTCTTCATTTTTCGTGAATATGAGAAGTGGGATAAGAAAACATACCAGAAATAATTCAGTAAATTTATAATGGGAATCTTAAAAGTTGGTATAATACTTAAATATGTCATTTAACTTGCCCTCAAGTCACATCTATGACCTCTATCTTTTAGTGTGTAAAAGTAGGCACTTAAACTTGTGTAAAGTTGAACAAATACATACACATATCTCATATGGCATAATACACACAGGACATCTTGTAGGACAAGAATTAGCCATGTAGGATGCCTTATATGACATGTGTCTGCTTATTCAACTTTATTTAAGTTTTAGTATCTACTTGTGCAAACCCAAAGTTGAACCTCATAGGTGTTGTCTGAGGCAAAGTTAAAGGGTACGCTTATGTTTTGTGTCTTAAAAGTCTCTTGTTGGGGACTGAACTCAACACATTACACACACACATATAAGTGTTTAGATAGATAATACTCCTTGCGTTTCGTATTAGTTGGACCCTAAGGTCTTGACACACCTATTAAGAAATCAATAAATAGAGATGTATTTTACACATTTACCATTATATACCTTTTAAATTGCTATAATCAATGCAATGATTAAACATTGAAATTTTGTATATATTTCTCCATCCCATTTAATACGTCTAGAACATTGAGTATTTTGAAACTAGTAATACTCATTTAATTTCAATTTTGAGAATTGAGATCACCATTCAATAATTTTGAAAACTATAGATGTATTGAGCATTCCTATCAAGGGTAAAATGGGAAACATATGTATAAAATATTCTTGATTTTAGAACATGAACATCTAAATTGATACAAATAATTTTTAAAAAGAAGACCAATCAATATGAAACGGAGGGAGTATCTATACTAACACTTCAGCATGTCTAATAATACTGCTCGAAGTGCTGAAAAAATTGCAGGCAATGTTGATCTTTTAACCAAGATTTTACTACTCCTTCCTGCAAGGCCTCTCTTTAGGTTCAAACTTGTTTCCAAGTGGTGGATGTTTCTCATCTATGATCCTTGTTTTTCTTCCCTATGGAAGCCTGAATCATTCCTTAGTGCACTCATTCTTCGGTCGCCTTATTTCTATGGTCCTTGTTACATTCCTGAAGAGACAATGTCAAAGACGTTTGCTAGATTTTTGGATTTTATCGAAGGCAATCTCTTAGACGATTGTGAAGTTTGAAGTTGTTGTGATGGTTTAGTACTATGTCACAAATGTATAAACTTCATCGGTACAATTCATATATACTTTGTGTGTAACTCAACTACAAAGGAATTTAATACACTTCCAAGCCCAAATATGTACTCTCCAAACATGAATTTGGCCTTTGACCATTAAATATCATCCATGAAAAAATTATCACCATTGAGGGTGGTCTAGATATTGAGATATAACTTTGTGAATCCAACTCCTGGAGACAATCTAGAGATCAGATTACACAACAATTTAAAGGATATGTTGGTGGAGGTGGAGTTTTCTTCAATGGATCAATCTTTTGGGTAGTGGCGGAGTTCTATAGCTTTTTCTATATTGATATTCATAGAGAAACTTTCCATTCTTATCCAATGCCAAACATGGTTTGAAATGGGTAGTGGCGGAGTTCTATAGCTTTTGCAGAATGGAAATTTGCATCTGGTTTGTCTCCAGTGGTATCATTTTGATGTGTTTGAAATGGGAAATGACGACTACTCTTGGAGCCTAAAGTATCACATTGATTTATCACTGACTCCTCATGCATATAGAATTAGTGATATTGTTTACAGTACTAGATGTCCACGAGATTCATCTTTTCTGTTGGTTTTAGCTTTGAAATTAAAGAAATAATAGAGAAAAACTTGACCTCTTGAATAAATCTGCCAATTCATCTTTGGTCTTGCAAGACTTGTGTGCATCTTCTGTTGGATTAAATAAGAAACTTTTGCCTCTCATATCTACTTGTAAAATCTCATGATTATTGGAATCAAAGATTCGACAATATTTATCTACAAATAATAATTTAAATTCTTCTTCCATTTTTTGGCCAACACTTAACAAACATTTATCAATATCGGGCACGTAAAAGAAATTTGGAATTATTTTGTACCTGAAATTGTTTTGATTGCAACATTTCTTCTTCTTCTACCGGAATATAGTCACCATTCTCAATTTTGACGTTCTTATTTTCCAAAGGTATAAATACTTTAAAAAGAATTTTGTCATATGTCATGTGATTTGTACAACCATTGTCAATCAGCCAAAAATCAGATCTCTTTGTTGAAATATATGTTGCCACATATAATTGATCTTCTTCTTCTTTGGTGACTTGGGCATCTTATTCTATCACGACTCGAGCCGAGGCCCTGGCCACCATGGGCATCCCGAATCATGAAGTCTCAAGAGACCCCTTAGCATGTAATCATAAGCATAATCCATACATAAATCAAAATACGGAAGGTATAATAATATTCAATGGAGATTCATTATAATACAAACTGTGTCAAGAAAATTATGACAATAAAATACTCAAATCTCCTCTACGAAGCCTCTAATGAAACTAACTATCTAGATCGAGACAAAGCTCTCGACTGGACCATATATTGAAAGACTCAATATATAAGTAAATGCCTTCCCAAAGATGGATGGTTCACCCATTTTGATCATATCCCAAGTGTTATACTGATGTGATGGACCATGAGACTATACCACAAAACCTGACATATAAGAAGCTAATACACAAAGGTACTAGTATGTGAAACAAATCCAAAATATCATATTTTTATACAAAATAGGTGAGAGCATTTCATAAAATATTTAGCATAATTTATATGAAAACATATGGGCATAGTTTGATGAATTGCAAAACATTGTCCCTGTAATCGTGACAACTTCATTATTCCTCTTCTGAGATAGATGTTACACCCTACATTTCTAGTATCCACAGGCTATATGGGTTTGCTATTAACTCATCAGCCAAACCCCTAGATCTAAGTTTTTTGCTAGGATTGGGGTCCTAAATACTATTCTAGTAGACCAGTGCCTCGTGGGCAAGTATACATTGGCCATAGTCAATCATATCTCCCGAATCAGCAAAACTCTATTTCCAGCAATGAGCCCTTACACTCAAATGCCTTCTTATCATAGCCAAACTTGCAAGTTATTCATATCATATCAAATCTATGGACTTTTTAATTTAAAAACATGTAAATGACCATCAAAAGATTTATCAAATAACACGAGAGTACTCATTATCAAAAGCATATGAAACTTACGCAAACACAATCTCTTTACAAAACTTTAATATGTATTGGTCTATTATTTCAGTAAACACATGTAAATTCTTTAGCAGGAAACATGAATATTTGGAAATCAAGGAAAAAACCCCTTCTCATTCGTTCATAACCAATAGCAAGTTCACAATCAATAGAATAAAAATAGGCTTATACTCCAAAACATGCAATTGAATAACCTATAATGTGTAAATAAAGAAAATTCCATATTGAGTGGTAAAATTCATGGATCATGCTCTCATATCAATTCTCAAAATCATACAATGTTTAAACACGTGTATATAATTCAAATCTATGAAAAATTTCATGAAAATCTCATCAAAACTGGTCCATGATGCATATACTTCAACTTCTCTCAAAACCTTTCTTATATACATAATTTCATACCTTTAAACCTTGTTAAAAAGAATACACCATACCCATGAAGTTTAGGATAGTCCCACATACCTTATAGATGAAGAATACATGGAGAAATTGTCCTTTGAAGTTTACAAACTCAAACCATAGGTTGTTTTCCCCTCTTGTTCTTAAGGAAGATGAGTTAAGGATTTTGGGGTTGATAAAATGTGTATAAGGGCTTTAATTCATCTATAAGTGCTTAGGGATGGTTATGGGACGTGAAAGGACCTTATTGCCCTTAAAATAACACAGAAATATAGCATTTATGCCGCTATGCCTTAAACGTGCAGCATAGCACATGACATGGGCCAAGGTATGCAACGCACAGGATATAGCATAGGCCTTAAGTGAGTGACACATGCCCCATCGCACAGCCCGAACAATGCCTCTTTCAAACACGCATAACTTTTGACTCGAGACTCGGATTAATGAATGGTCAGTGGTGTTGGCAACTAAGACTCGAAGGGCTTCTATTTGATATACAGTAGGCCACATGGATGTTTTCATGCTAGGAGAAAAAATCAATGGAAGTTGACCCAAGTAAAACCATCAACTAAAAGTCAATCGATAAGAAGTTACTCAACATATTGGGTTAGGAAATTCTTATGGTGTAAATTAATGTCCAAGGATATTCCCACACATAGGAAGTATTAATCACACTTATTTATAACTATTAAACATTGGATTTGGATCTATATACATTGAAAAGATGGTTCAACTTTAGCCTAAAAGTGCGGGCTGTTACAACTTCATATTTTTGAGACATGTTTCTGCAAATCAAGCCATCATGGATAGGCTAATTACAGATCTTGTATTATGAATCTGGTCTCTTTCAACATTTAAACAGAGGATGACCTATTCTTCCATAGTGCTGTCAAGGTGGGTAGTTTTTCTTTGAATTATTACCCTTATTTTGAGTCTTGTGGTAGGCTGCCAAAACTTCTTCTACCATACCATCCTACCTCATAAGCCCCCTTTGCTCTTATGCCTGCAATGTATTTAACAATTCTGTCAAGGTAATCTTGGACAGATCTTTTATATTTTTCAAGACAGTTATTTATACTCCGTATCTTTCAGACACTGTAAAAAGAATATTTTCAAAAATTCATGAATCTTTAAATTTTGTGCCAAGAAATTTTACCTTGTTAAAAATACCAAGAAGTTGGTCAGAGTTCTCTTTAATGGTCTTGGATTCCTTTTTTTTTTTTTTGAAATTTGAATTTCCTTATTAGATTCAATAGCTTCATGCCTCGTATTCTTTTATCTCCTAAATATTATTTCTTCAGATAATTCAAAATTTCTTTTGTTGATTTAAGGGCCCGAATTCTTGTGAAAATTGTTGGAGACACACTTTCAAACAAAGTTGCTTTTGTCTTTAATTTTTTGATTTTATTTTTCTTTTGGCTTTTGATCTAGGTCATCTTGGGATTATCGGGCAGCGCAAGAACATCATAATCCTCATCCACGTCCTCCCAAAGATCTAAAGTCTTAAAGTATATCTCTATTATTACTTACCAATGTGTGTAATTCTTACCATCATAGACAGAAGGAGATATTTGGAAAAAGTTATTTGCAGAATTCGTGTCAATCTGGCCCTAGATACCAATGTTTGTTTTTAGCTTTGAAATTAAAGAAATAACAGAGAAAGATTTGAAGAGAAAATATACTGCAATTGTATTTTCAAAGAAAATTATTTTATTCATAACTCAAAGACATATAATTATAGCTAAATTTCTAACTAGACTTTAATTAAAATTCAAATTCAAATAACAAAGAAATAACTAATTCCTAAGTCTAACCCACATTCAACTCTAAAAATTTAAAACTACTAATAGTTATTACTTTGTTGGGTACTATATAGTTTTGATAATTAAGAATGTGACATTAAAAATGATTGTCAAACTGGTTCACAGACACATTGTCTCATGTAGCTGAACTGATAGCAAAATCATCGATGATTAATGACAATGGTGCAAGAATCACGAACCAAATATGTGCTTAATTTTGATAAACTCAAGGAAACAAACGTGTGCTGATTTAAAGAGTTGGAGTTTGACTACAACACTAAGGAGACATGAGTTCAAATTAATGGAGTCTTACTTGAAGTAGACCTCTATATAATGAGAGTTCTGATTAAAGGGGGTGTTTGAAATAAATAATGACTTTTTGGAAAGTTGTGCTTAAATAGAAGATGTATCATTCAAATTAACTTACACACTTATAGAGAAAGAAAAGGTTAACACAATCAAATTGAGAAATTTCATAATTGAGAGAATTCTGACTGAAGATTCAACTGCTGTCAGTACAAAGAAGCAGACTGATGAACCTATTCCATAAGATTAAGCACTACAGTTCATGAGTTAGTTTAAATGTATTGTTCTTATTGAGTTGTAATCTATTGCTTTCCAAATTTGATTGTTTAGGAACAATACTGAAGTGAGTTTACTTCATTTTCAGATAACTTGAAGTGGGTTTAACAGTCAAGGGTGATTGTTGAGTTCTGGAAATTAGAGTTTATTATTTGTAGTTATTGAGGTATAAGAATTAGAGTTTATAATTTCTAGTGTATAAGAGTATTTTAAGCATTCATTGTTAAGGTTTAGAGTTATTTAGTGAAGTTGGGGTTAAATCTTATAGAGGTACATGATGAGGTTTTTTAACACCTTTTGAGCCGGGTATTTTCCATTTAAAAATGATTGTGTTCTCTACTTACTCTATTTACTACTTTCACAGGAACACGCTAGGCAACACATTCCATACATAGGAAAAAACTAGGATAAAATAAGGTATTGAGTAGGGTATGTACTCTAACAAGTGATATCAGAGAGGAGTTGTCTCAAAAATGGTTAGAACCTAAGACAAAGATCAACAAGATGAATTCCACACCATCTTCTTGTCAGAGGGTAGGTTAATACACTACTAGACCTCCACTCTTTGACGATAATCATTTTATTTGGTGGAAAGCTAGGATGGAATATTCATTCAAGAAGAAGACTACGAGATATGAGGACAGAATTACTGATGGTCCAACTATCCCAATGAAGCTGGTTGATGGAGAACAAGTCAAGAAAGTGAGAAGTGAATATACTATTGATGACTTGTTTGCACTAAGGAAAAATGCAAAGGCTAAGAACATTTTAGTGTGTGTAATAGGTCCAGATGAGTACAACAGAGTGTCTACTTGCACAACAGCTAATCAAATTTAGGATGCCTTGGTTAATTCTCATTAGGACATCACTCAAGTGATAATTTGGAATTTTTCTCCTCTCTAATGAATATGAGGTTTTTATGATGAAGGATAATGAATCTATTCATTAGATAATGTCAAGACCACTACTTTAACAAATGAATTTACTTCCCATGAAAAGTCATCTTTACTGAGGAAAAAATTGAGAAAATGTTGAGAGTTTTTCCTAAATCTAAATGGGATGTAAAGGTTGCTGCGATTAGAAAGGAAAAGGATCTATGTAGGATGACTTTGGATGAACTAGTGGGAAATATGAAGAATTACGAGATGCAGATTGATGAATTAAAGAAGGAAATGACAACTCCTAAAATAACCTTGGTCTTAAAGGTTTCACACAGTGATGAAGAAGATGATCTGACTGAAGAACAGGTTGCATTTATAGCTAAAAATATTAGCAAATTCTTCAAAAAGAAGAATGTTACAAGTAGCAAAAACCATTCCAATGACAATCCCACTGGGTGTTATAAGTGTGGTAAAATTGATCATAAAATTCTAGATTGTCCAGTATGGGAAATTGAATGGAGAAAAGAAAGAGCTAAGAAAAAATTAAAAGAAAAGGCTAAGAAGAAGGAGAATGAATAATATGATATGGTGGATACTTGGGGATCTTACTCGGAAGAATCAGATATAGAAGAGGTAGATGAAACTTCTCTCATGCCAATTGGAGATTCAGACATGGAAAAGGAAGATGACACCTCTAAGGTAAGTGTTCCTGAACTTAAAAAGAAATTATATTTATTTTCTAAAGAAAGTCTTGTTTCTCTGGTTAGTACTTTAATAGATTATTTCCAAGAATTAACTTCTGATAGCGATGAGTTATTCAATAGTCTTGCAAGTCTTAAGTTTGACCTTAATGATCTGGAAACTTGCAAAAACAGTGTTGAAAAGGAAACAACACTCTCATGGAACATATTAATCAACTTAATTCTTAAAATTCAAAACTAAAATTTTAGATCTTGAAACAGACTATTTCTTCAAAAGGCAAAATGTGAAAAGTGATGAACATAAAGAACTTGAGCTCGAGTTGACCAAGGTTAGATAAGAACGGTATTATGAAAAGAAAAAGGTAGATAGGTTAAGCCAAGAAATCTCTAAGCTGAAACTTGATCTTGAAAGGGATAATAGATGGACAAATTCCTCAAGAATTGTTCATCAATTAGGAGATAGGACTCATAGTGAAAAGGCCTGATTAGTATTTTATAAGAGATACAATGTTACTAATGATTTGTGCTATATTTGTGGAAATCTTGGACATCCAACTACTGAATGTCCAATTTCTAATTAAATCAGGTCAAGGAGTACTTGTCTGACAAAGAAATCCGATTTCATAAAAGCCTAGACAAATAAAAAATATAACAAAACTAGTCAGAGAAATAGGTCACATAACCTGTTGCCTCATTAGGCTAGAAAAACCTGATTCATTCTTTTTATCAAAAGAAAAGACCCAAGCTTGTTTTTGTGCCTAACATTAACTCCTAATTTATTTTCCAGGTGAGAATGAAAGGAGGAAAACAAAATTAGTACGTGGATAGCTCTAGATCAAGGAATAAGACTGGAAGAGAATAATGTTTCTTTCAATTACCATATTTAAAGGAGGGTGGATTGTTTTGGAGATGGAAAAAAGAGCACAAAGATTGGGAGAACTAAAATAATAGCCTTTTTAAAGATGGTCAGATTTGTAATGCTCGTGTAAGGGGGATGCAAGAGTGATCCTCTTGCAAATAAAATCAAATAAGTATGATCTAGTGCTTAGACCTGGTTTGTATGAATCTTTGTGTACTAATGTAAAAAATAGAGAAGGTAAGAGGATGACGGTGAAACTGATGAGCATGTATAGGAACAAGTTGTACCACCTGTTCCAACTTCTGTATAGACGGGGACATATAGATAGGACCAACAACAAATCAAGAAAGTGATTCTTTAATAACAACAACACAAGTTGCTGATAATTTTGTTTGTAGTTCATAAGAATTGATGTTGTCAAAAGAATCTTAGGATATCTCAAGGGAATCAAGGACTTGAGACTATGGGTATCCAAAGAAAAATAATTTCACTCTTGTTGACTATGTGGGTTACTTAATTGATTGGAGAAGCAACAAAGAAACTAAGTAGAGAGCATTTTGAAAAGAATAGGTTAGACTTGGGATGATCGTGAACACCCTTTAACGATTATCTATAATAATTATTTTCTTTGTAATCTTATTAGCTAAAAAGTTATTCAATTCAGTCTTGCACATTTAGTTGTGTGTCTCAATTCTAGATTTTTTACACTTCTAACCTAATTTTGTATAAGATTGTGCAAAAAAATAGATATAAGAAAGAAATTAATACCACAAAGTTCTTCTTATCAGGTATGTTCTACACTGACATATGCATAGGCTATCTAAGTTGAAACAGTTGGGCACTCCTCTTCAATTCCTCTCACCTCATCCTCCCTTTGTTCTATAAAACTGACGAATTGGCAAATGAATTTTTTTGGTTATCTCTCTAAATTCACTCAAAAAAATACATCTTTGCACTCTGTCAAAAGCATGCATCCTCATCATCCTCTCCCATCAAACCATTATTTGACTAAACTTTCTTTGATTCTCTTCTAATGATTGTAAACAAATGTGTTGATCCTAAACCAGAAATTCATCTTTCTCTCTTAATAAAAATATCAGTTTTACACCTTGGATTTGCCGAGCTTGATCATCAATCACATGCAACAAATAATTCTAAAGAATGAAAAATGACTTGCTCTCCCATTTAGTAGTTATTGTTTGAATTTTTAAAAAATAAATGATGTTCTTAAATAGATGAATCATGCTGCTCTACCTATTTCAATAGGGAGCGCTAACACTCAGTTAAAAAATATTGAGAAATACTTTACCTAAGAAAACTTCTGAACTAGAAGCTACACAAGACATTCATGAAGTGGAATAAGTGATCCTTTAGGCTAGGATCATGACTTTGATGTTTGACCCAGATCGAGAGAGGGATGAAAATGTTTGTCATTTTTCAATTGACACTATAGATATCACCTGTTTCACCTTCCTCATTTCCTCCCTACTCTTCAAATCCTTAGCCACGTCTCACTCCTGTACCGCATCCTTTTTTATTAATGCTATATTGTTTTGCTTTGTTAAGTACTAGCTTAGGTTTAATATGGAACATACTATAGCAGCTTCATGGAATGGTTATCTTTACTTAGCTGACTAATATTCTTTCTCTCTTTAATACATAACTATGTTGGATAAAGTCTTTGTCTGATTATTTTTGTGATAGCCTGGTGGCCATGAATAACATAACTAATTACTTTGGCTAGTATATTATTGCATTAAAATGTTTTTTTGGTGATGCCAAAAGAGAGAAGATAAGGGTTGTGTAATGTTAATAACTAATTGACTATCCTTTTACATTCTAGTGTTTCATACTTCAGTGCCTATAGATAAAGATGTTTAAAAGCATAACAATAAGAGGTTTTTCATCATAAGAAAGGGAAATTTGTTGGGTACTATGTAGTTTTGATGATTGACAACGTGATATAAAACATGTCAGTCAAGTTTATTCACAAACACATTATCTCATATAGCTGAACTGATAGCAAAATCATCGATGATTAAATACAAGGTTGCAAGAATCACGAACAAGATGTGTGGTTAATGTTAATAAACAAAAGGAAATAAACATTTGCTGATTTAAAGAGTTGGAGTTTGACTATAACACTAAGGAGACAAGAGTTGGAATTGAAGAGGAGTCTCACTTGAAGTAGAAATTTATTCAATAAGAGTTCTAATTGAAGGGGGAGTTTTAAATAAAGAATCACTCTTTTAAAAATTGTTCTTATATAGAATATGTATCATTTAGAGTAACTTATGCACTTACAGAGAGAGAAAAGGCTAAACACAATCAAATTGATAAAGTTCATAATAGAGAGAATTCTGTTACACCCCGTAAAAGTCATGCATGGATTAGCCTTTAATAGAGTGCTCTTAGACTTAAAAACTTGAAAATTTTTCTAAGTGTAACGTAGAGTCATTTTAGTTGGCAATGTTTGGGATACAACTTTTCAACCTTTCCGACCTCTATTTTTAGATTTTCAAGTTGCGTTACGATCGGACAAGCTCATAGTACATCTTGGATAAGTTTTAGAATTATTCGGAATGCATAAGGCTGTGTTTGGATTTCAAAACAGTAGAAAAACGCATAGCCTATTGCCCAATTTTCAGCATTTCAGGGTTGACTTCAAACGATCATAAATCTCTGAATATAATGAAATGGGAGAGATGCTACCTATCAAATGAAATCGCTTTGAGTCTTCTATCAAATACAACTATTTTCATCCAAATCAAACATTTGAGTAAGGAGTTATACCCATTTTACTTCAGCCTATCAGCTTTTCAACTGAGGGACAGTTTTGACTTTGTTTGTTTTCTTAGGGGCATTTTAATCATTTCACCTCACTCAAATTTCATCTGTAACACCAGATTTATCCCGCAATTCATCAAAATATAATATTTTTCTCAAATTTTCTCTCAAGAACACCCCTTAGGGTTTCAAACAAAAATCTCAAATAACTCAAGATTCAACCATGGGTATTGGAAGATAATTAGAGATTTGGAATCCCCACATTGTAGGCTTTAAGGATCATCCCTCAATTTATTAAGTAGAGGTACGCGGGACTTTCCTAAATTCTTATGGGCATAGAAAATCATGTTTTAGAATAGAGTTTTTAAATTGTAAACATATTCATGTTTTTAGAAGCTTTAATGACATTGTGTTGGTCTTTTGGCCCTCCCCAAAGTGATTTGAAAGTTTATATGTATATGTATGTATGTGTTTCAGTCTTGAGAGCATGAATTATAATGAATCCCTCTTGTGTTGTGAGCTTTCCCATTTTCATATGGTATGAATTGTTTTGAATGCGTTTTGAAAAGAATGATATGATTTTTTGAACACGCAAGAGAGGGTTGTGAATGTTGAATATGCATATAATGAAAGAGTGCATGGATTTGCCAAAAGCACATGACCACTATATGTTTGATGAAAGTTTTGCATGGTTTTGACTTAATTTTTGAAACATGAAATCTCTTCTGCAAATTACATGTCTGGGTGGTTTGAAAACTATATTTTTATGAAAGATCATGCTTATGAAATTATGGCTCAGAAATAAGACTTACAAGTCTTGGTGTGACGACACCAACTCAGATTTTTCCATGATAATTTAGAACAGATTTAAATGCATGTTTGAAATCAGACATTTTAGATGTTGAAACTAGAAACATGCATGTTTCAGAATAGGATAAAAATTGGGTATAAATAGAGCTTAGGTGGTTCCATGAAGAAGGCATGGGTTCAGACAATTCGTTGCCTAAAACTGTGATTTGCCGATCCGAGATTATATATTACACTGGCCTAGAGCCCTGTGGCATATCAGATTCAAGAACTCCAACCCTTGCAACACACTCGGGTTGGAGGTTTCCCCGCCGAGTCAATAGCGGATTCCATACCGCCTGTGGAATATCAGATTTGTAGGGGATACCACCTATCTTAAAAGTAATACACAGATTAGAATTTGAAGTTTGCACACAGGTTACATGTTTTCAGAAAATGCCCATGTGTTTTCAGAAACTACTTTATGCATGAT